>NC_142794.1:100589597-100718292 GCF_049724085.1 Artemia sp. Qi Xiang Cuo | reverse complement strand
TCAATTCATGTTGGAAAGCTGTTCTTATTTATAATGAAAGTTCAAATAACAAATCAGTACTAGCTATTAAAATATGGATATCCCTAGGACTGTTGAAGGAGATATTCTGTCAATTCATGTTGGAAAGCTGTTCTTATTTATAATGAAAGTTCAAATAACAAATCAGTACTAGCTATTAAAATATGGATATCCCTAGGACAGTTGAAGGAGATATTCTGTCAATTCATGTTGGAAAGCTGTTCTTATTTATAATGAAAGTTCAAATAACAAATCAGTACTAGCTATTAAAATATGGATATCCCTAGGACAGTTGAAGGAGATATTCTGTCAATTCATGTTGGAAAGCTGTTCTTATTTATAATGAAAGTTCAAATAACAAATCAGAACTAGCTATTAAAATATGGGTATCCCTTGGACTGTTGAAGGAGATATTCTGTCAATTCATGTTGGAAAGCTGTTCTTATTTATAATGAAAGTTCAAATAACAAATCAGTACTAGCTATTAAAATATGGATATCCCTAGGACTGTTGAAGGAGATATTCTGTCAATTCATGTTGGAAAGCTGTTCTTATCTATAATGAAAGTTCAAATAACAAATCAGTACTAGCTATTAAAATATGGATATCCCTAGGACTGTTGAAGGAGATATTCTGTCAATTCAGGTTGGAAAGCTGTTCTTATTTATAATGGAAGTTCAAATAACAAATCAGTACTAGTTATTAAAATATGGATATCCCTGGGACTGTTGAAGGAGATATTCTGTCAATTCATGTTGGAAAGCTGTTCTTATTTATAATGAATGTTCAAATAACAAATCAGTACTAGCTATTAAAATATGGATATCCCTAGGACTGCTGAAGGAGATATTCTGTCAATTCATGTTGGAAAGCTGTTCTTATTTATAATGAAAGTTCAAATAACAAATCAGTACTAGCTATTAAAATATGGATATCCCTAGGACTGTTGAAGGAGATATTCTGTCAATTCATGTTGGAAAGCTGTTCTTATCTATAATGAAAGTTCAAATAACAAATCAGTACTAGCTATTAAAATATGGATATCCCTAGGACTGTTGAAGGAGATATTCTGTCAATTCATGTTGGAAAGCTGTTCTTATTTATAATGAAAGTTCAAATAACAAATCAGTACAAGCTATTAAAATATGGATATCCCTAGGACTGTTGAAGGAGATATTCTGTCAATTCATGTTGGAAAGCTGTTCTTATTTATAATGAAAGTTCAAATAACAAATCAGTACTAGCTATTAAAATATGGGTATCCCTTGGACTGTTGAAGGACATACTTGTCAATTCATGTTGGAAAGTTGCTCTTATTTAAAATGAAAGTTCAAATAGCAAATCAGTACTAGCTATTAAAATATGGATATCCCTAGGATTGTTGAAGGAGATATTCTGTCAATTCATGTTGGAAAGCTGTTCTTATTTATAATGAAAGTTCAAATAACAAATCAGTACTAGCTATTAAAATATGGATATCCCTAGGACTGTTGAAGGAGATATTCTGTCAATTCATGTTTGAAAACTGTTCTTATTTATAATGAAAGTTCAAATAACAAATCAGTACTAGCTATTAAAATATGGATATCCCTAGGACTGTTGAAGGAGATATTCTGTCAATTCATGTTGGAAAGCTGTTCTTATTTATAATGAAAGTTCAAATAACAAATCAGTACTAGCTATTAAAATATGGATATCCCTAGGACTGTTGAAGGAGATATTCTGTCAATTCATGTTGAAAAGCTGTTCTTATTTATAATGAAAGTTCAAATAACAAATCAGTACTAGCTATTAAAATATGGATATCTCTAGGACTGTTGAAGGAGATATTCTGTCAATTCATGTTGGAAAGCTGTTCTTATTTATAATGAAATTTCAAATAACAAATCAGTACTAGCTATTAAAATATGGGTATCCCTTGGACTGTTGAAGTAGATATTCTGTCAATTCATGTTGGAAAGCTGTTCTTATTTATAATGAAAGTTCAAATAACAAATCAGTACTAGCTATTAAAATATGGGTATCCCTTGGACTGTTGAAGGAGATATTCTGTCAATTCATGTTGGAAAGCTGTAAATAACAAATCAAAAATAACAAATAACAAATCAAATAACAAATCAGTACTAGCTATTAAAATATGGATATCCCTAGGACTGTTGAAGGAGATATTCTGTCAATTCATGTTGGAAAGCTGTTCTTATTTATAATGAAATTTCAAATAACAAATCAGTACTAGCTATTAAAATATGGATATCCCTAGGACTGTTGAAGGAGATATTCTGTCAATTCATGTTGGAAAGCTATTCTTATTTACAATCAAGGTTCAAATAACAAATCAGTACTAGCTATTAAAATATAGGTATCCCTTGGACTGTTGAAGGAGATATTCTGTCAATTCATGTTGGAAAGCTGTTCTTATTTATAATGAAAGTTCAAATAACAAATCAGTACTAGCTATTAAAATATGGGTATCCCTTGGACTGTTGAAGGAGATATTCTGTCAATTCATGTTGGAAAGCTGTTCTTATTTATAATGAAAGTTCAAATAAAAAATCAGTACTAGCTATTAAAATATGGTTATCCCTTGGACTGTTGAAGGAGATATTCTGTCAATTCATGTTGGAAAGCTGTTCTTATTTATAATGAAAGTTCAAATAACAAATCAGTACTAGCTATTAAAATATGGATATCCCTAGGACTGTTGAAGGAGATATTCTGTCAATTCATGTTGGAAAGCTGTTCTTATTTATAATGAAAGTTCAAATAACAAATCAGTACTAGCTATTAAAATATGGATATCCCTAGGACTGTTGAAGGAGATATTCTGTCAATTCATGTTGGAAAGCTGTTCTTATTTATAATGAAAATTCAAATAACAAATCAGTACTAGCTATTAAAATATGGATATCCCTAGGACTGTTGAAAGAGATATTCTGTCAATTCATGTTGGAAAGCTGTTCTTATTTATAATGAAAATTCAAATAACAAATCAGTACTAGCTATTAAAATATGGATATCCCTAGGACTGTAGAAGGAAATATTCTGTCAATTCATGTTGGAAAGCTGTTCTTATTTATAATGAAAGATCAAATAACAAATCAGTACTAGCTATTAAAATATGGATATCCCTAGAACTGTAGAAGGAAATATTCTGTCAATTCATGTTGGAAAGCTGTTCTTATTTATAATGAAAGATCAAATAACAAATCAGTACTAGCTATTAAAATATGGATATCCCTAGGACTGTAGAAGGAAATATTCTGTCAATTCATGTTGGAAAGCTGTTCTTATTTATAATGAAAGTTCAAATAACAAATCCGTACTAGCTATTAAAATATGGATATCCCTAGGACTGTTGAAGGAGATATTCTGTCAATTCATGTTGGAAAGCTGTTCTTATCTATAATGAAAGTTCAAATAACAAATCAGTACTAGCTATTAAAATATGGATATCCCTAGGACTGTTGAAGGAGATATTCTGTCAATTCATGTTGGAAAGCTGTTCTTATTTATAATGAAAATTCAAATAACAAATCAGTACTAGCTATTAAAATATGGATATCCCTAGGACTGTAGAAGGAAATATTCTGTCAATTCATGTTGGAAAGCTGTTCTTATTTATAATGAAAGATCAAATAACAAATCAGTACTAGCTATTAAAATGAAAAAAACTTTCAGGAATGAATCCAAGGCCTAAAATGTAACCTGGGAAGGTATAATGAGCTATTATGTCTACCACTTTCTTATTTTTTGTGCTTAGAAGTTTGCATACATGACATACATGCACTCAGAACCTGAATTTTGATAAGACATTACATCTTAATTTTGAGTTTTCAGTCCCTTTTTCATTGGATTTGTCTGCTATTTCGAAAGAATTTGAAACCATAACAACGATTTTTTCCTGAACTTAAGACCCAGAGTTTTACCACACCCTTTTAATTAAATTGTGTTTTGCTGTTTTTATTATTCTCCAAATCAAAATGCTGAACAAAGACAGCGATTCTACCAGCAACTGCATAGTAGTGTCGACTTTGTCCTCTGCAAATTCCCAAACGCTAGTATTTTCCTAGCAGGCGATGCTAATGATCTAAAGTTAAATTCCCTTTGTAATTCCCTCAATTTAAAACAGATAGTAAAAATACCAACAACCAAAGGAAATTCCACCCTTGATTTGATTTGCACAAATAACACGCTTTTAATAACCAACCTGCATGGGCGTAGGCAGGATTAGGCAGCATATTGTCTAGGGGGGGGGGGGCAGTCGATAGTGTGATGGAGTTTTATCAACTGCTTTTTCCAAACCATCTGCTTTTTCAGCCATATTGTGCCCTCAGATGTGGAAACAAAAATTAAGAACACTAAAAAGCGCAGTACTTGTCCGCTAAACAAAACATCCCAATTATACTAATTAAAGCCTCTGTTGACAATCTCTCAAAACCTTTGTCCTTATGTTTTAATGAAATCACCTCTACTAGTAAGTTCCTCCCAAATTGTTGGAAACTAGGTTTTATTACTCCCGTAAAAAAGAGAGGTAACAATGAAAGCTTTTTAGCTGAATGGTTGAAAATAAAGATAATCCCAAATGTTGACAGAAGACAATTTGGAAACTTACGCACTACATCTACTATCCACTATATTGTTAACCTTATTGACACAATATGTAACACACTTGAAAAACCTTAATGTTATTGCAGTGGACTCGCAAAAGCTTTTGATTTAGTTGACCAAACTACATTGGTAGAAAAATCATCCAATGACTTTCAAGTTGATCCCTATTTAATTAGAATAATTGCGTCTTTCCTTTCTAATAGAACGCAAATCGTCAAATACCTGAATGTATGTTCTATAATGTCCGATCTATAATGGCGTTCCCCAGGGAACCCTCTCAGGCCCAATTTATTTCTTGTAATGATAAACAACCTTGATGTCGATTACCCGGACAGATGGAAATTTGTTGATGATCTAATTGTCTTAGAGACATGTTTCAAAAATTAAAAAAGTAGCCCAATGGGACATCTTGGAATAGATATCAGACGAAGCTATTTTTGACGATATGAGAGTCAACCCCTTAAAGTCAACGGTTTAACTATTAATCTCAATAAAACTCACCCTTCTTTCACCTGCCCAATCCCCCTCAAATGGCTGTCACCGCTATGAAATTACTGGGTGTTACCATCTCAAGCGACTTAAAATAGGATTGCCATATTAATGATATTTTAACACTTGCAAATGCTGTATTTTCCCTATTTAAACTGCTTAAAAAAATTAAATGTCCTAAATCGCATTGTTTGAGGATTGTCTTCTCATCTGTACGCCCAACCCTCGAGTAGGCCTACGTCTGTCCTGTTTGGCATCCTTGCGTCTCCATTAAATTGTCAGGCAGAATAAAGGCAGTCCAAAAAAGGTGCCTAAGAATCATCTTTAATGAGGGTAAAGTGCCTAATATTTCCCTTCTTCGGAGAGCCATCTAGTTATCCTTAAGGAAAAGAGAGCAAAAATTTCCTTGCGCTTCACTAACATTGCCTTTCATAACTTTCAGATAACTGCCCTTTTTCCTAGTCAATATTCACCCCTTCGACCCTCCTTGCCCAAATAAATGTTTCCACTGAGAGATATAGAAAAACTTTCATTCCTTACATAGTTGACATATTCAATCAGTGAATCTTCTCATTCCCACCCCTCCTTACTTCCTTTTTACCTTATATTTCTTAATGTTTCATTTTGCCAATTCTAGCTTTGTCTTTTGGTCACATAACTAAATTTGTTTTGTTTTAATTATTCTATTTCATTTTTAATTTTACAAGTTCTTTTTTTGACATTTTGGTGATTTGGCATTGACCTTATAATTTTTTAGTTTTAATTGTCTTTGACATTTTTACGTATGACATTAACCATTTATACTTTTGTTGTTGTAGTTGTTTGTTTTGTTTTTTCTTTTGTTTATTGACGCTAAAGTGCGAATTCGGCCCATTTGGGCTTGTGATAGCCGTTTTTGAGCAATAAATTTTATCTTACCTTATATTCCCCAAGGACATAACTTACAACCCTTGCGCTGAGGGCTGGGGGGGGGGGTTGTCATCCTTAAAGACAAAATTTCCGGACCTTTCGATCACGTTGAACAGAATGGATATCTCAAAATTTTGATTGGATGTGTTTGGGGAAATTGTGGGTATGGGGGAGGGGGTTAGTTACCCTCCAATCACTTTCGACCATTAAATAGGGCTTTAGCCGTTTCAATTTCCAATCAAATGTGCTCTTTTCGAAGTTTCTACGTCAAAAAATTTTTCACTTTTAGGGGATGTTTCCCCTCTCTTTAGAAAATCAGGTAAATTTTCTCACGCTCGTAGCCTTTGATGAGTAATTCTAAACTTAATAAAATTTATATATTTAAAATCAGCATTATAAGCCCATTCTTTTGATACATTTATTGACATCAAAATTCCGTTTTTAAAAGTTTTGATTACTATTGAGCCGTATCGCTTGTTTTTTTTTTATTGTTTTTTTTTTATTACGTATATGTTATTACGTATATGTGGGGGTTCTCCCCTTAGTCAATACCACGCTTTTTACGCTAAAATTTTGTTTAATTCACAAACCCCTGAATCACAAAGGCCATTTAATTAGAACAGACAGCTCTTTAAAAAGCACTAAAAAAAACTGTGGTGTAAAGAGCGAGGTATTGACTTGGGGGCGAACCCCTTCATATACTTTATAATTTCTGTTCGTTTTAAGTTCTAATGTTGCTTCTTACTTTCAGTTGAAAAAACTTGTTTTGTTTTAATTTAATTTCTGATCGTTTTTTCAATAATGCTTGGAAATCCGGCGCCCCTTCATAAAAATGTCCCTTATCCCAAAGAAACATCCTCCGCGGAAAGATTCTCCCGATTAACCCCCTCCTCCAGCCCCCCCCCCACCAGAAAAAAATCCTTCCTGAAAACGCCTGTATACTTCCCAATAGCCAATACAATATGTAAGCAATTGGCAAAGTTCATAATTTGCAGCCCTTCCCCTGGGAACTTTGGGGGATTAAACCATTCACAAAGACATATTTATTAAATTCTCGACTGTGCTGAACAAATTAGCTATCTCAAAATTCTAATTGGGTGAATTCGGGAAAAAAGTGAGCGTGGGAGGGGGCCTAGTTGCCCTCCATTTTTTTGGTCACTTAAAAAAGGCACCAGAACTTTTGATTTCCGTTCCAATGAGCCCTCCTACGATATTCTAGGACCACTGGGTCAATACGATTACCCCTGGGTAAAAGAAAAAAAAAAAAAAAAATAAATAAACACGCATCTGATCTTTCTTCTGGCAAAAAATGGAAATTCCACATTTTTGTAGATAGGAGCTTGAAACCTCTACAGTAGGGTTCTCTGATACGCTGAATATGATGGTGTGATTTTCATTAAGGTTCTATAACTTTTAGGGGGTCTTTTCCCCTTTTTTCAAAAATAAGCCAAATTTTCTCAGGCGCGTAACTTTTGATGGGTAAAATTAAACCTGATGAAACTTATATATTTGAAATCAAAATTGAATTTGATTCTTTTGATGTATCTATTGGTATCAAAATTCCGTTTTTTAGACTTTCGGTTACCATTGAGCCGGGTTGCTCCTTACTTACAGTTCGTTACCACGAACTGTTTGATTCTAGAACTACTGGTTCGATGCGATAACCTAAGGGGAAAACTAACAAGAAAACAAATAAACATACATTCATAATCTTTCTTGGTAAAATATACAAAATTCCACATTTTTGCAGATGGGAGCTTGAAACTTCTACAATAGGGGTATTCGGATACGCTGAATCTGATGATGTGATTTTCCTTAAGATCCCTTGACTTTTAAGGGGAGTTTCCCCCTTTTTCGAAAATCAGCCAAATTTTCTCAGGCGTGTAGCTTTTGACGGGTAACACCAAACTTAATTAATCTTATATATTTGGAATCAACAGAACCAGCTGATTCTTTTTATATGTCAATTGATATCAAAATTCTGTTTTTTAGAGTTTCGGTCACTATTGATCTGTGTTGCTCCTTATTTATAGTTCGTTACCACAGACTATTTGATCCTTTGGGTGACAATTGTATAGGATGGGAACATGTTTGGAGAGCAACAATTAAATCATACCAATTTCCCAGTAGCCTGTACAACTCGGAGGGGCATTTGATAGCAATGATTTCATGTCATTGTTGAAAAATGTGTCTTTTACTAATTGTGTTTGTCAATCATGCTACTGCACTAGTTATTAACTTGAACATTATTTTAGCATAAGTTTTGCATTATGAATCAAGCATTGCTGAGAAAGTGCTCCATCTTTATATATAGTTTTTTTTTTTACTTTGTGCCCTTTATTTTCCCTTATGGGTTGTTTACAGGAAAACGCAAGATAGGCAAGAATGAAAAGACGAGAAAACACCAACAATTTTTGGGGCAAATACTGGCTAAGACACCTTTTTTCCCCCTTTTCTTTCCCACTTTTGTTTGACCCCCTTTCTTAAATTTACTTAATTTTTGGCATTATGAATCAAGTCTTGAGGATAAAGTATGCCTAATTTATGAAAATTTGAAACAGCTCAGACTGTTTAATACCATCAAATGAATATTCAACCTATTAAATGCTCTCATCTCATTCTTTTTTGTTTTTTTGACTAGGTAGATCAAAAATACAAAGAAACGAACTTCTTGCCAGCCTCTACCTAAAAGCAGTCACCAATCTGCATAAACCTTAGCAGCAATATTTTAAGTAGTTGCCAAATCATCTATGGACATGATGACTCATCTATACACAACTCATCTATGCACATGGTGACTCATCTATGCACATGATGACTATGAAATTACAGGCAGTGCAATAGTGCTGCCTAAGTAAAAAGCCAAGTGGGGATAATGTATTATTTTTTTCCTGACCAAGGTACTTTGTATAGAAGGAGATGTTGTAAAGACTTCGAAAGGAGCTCGTTCGATTAAAAATTGAAAGTTCTAGTGCCCTTTTTAAGATTCAAAGGTGATTGAAGACCAACCACCCCCCTCCCATGCCCATCAATTCCCTAAACACAAATTTTGAGATATTTTGATTTTAAAATTTTGAGATAGTCATTTTGTTCAGTATAGTTTAAAAAATCCAGAAACTATGTCTGCTGATATGTCACTCTCCCCCCCCTATAACCCTTGGGGCAAAAGATATAAGTTATGCAATTATTCCATTATTTACATATACTATTTGTTATTGGGAAAGGTAGACATGTTTGACCTTTAGCATCCAGAAAAACAACGAGCATTCAGGTGAACCTTTCAGAAAATATTAAGAAGAGTGTTGAACAAAAATCAAAATACATTATGTGCATACAGGTTGTCAAAAGGGCAGAATTTTGGAATAACCAAGTGTATTAATTTGTAACTTTCATGAAATGATAAGGGGGATTTAGTTTAGTTAAACATGGGTTAAGATACATGAGGCTCAGCTAGCAGAGGGTTGATTTGAATAGGAGTTCAGTTAAACAAGGATGGAGTTGCAAGGAGGTTCAGTTAAATGAAGATTCAGTTACAGTGGAACTACCCAGTTACAATAGAAGCATCCTGCATAGTATATAGGCCTACTCTAGGATCTTGATGATATAGAATCATCAAGGAGGGGGAGGGGGATTGAAAAAAAATTAAATAGGGTAAAAGTACCAATGATTTGATAGTTTTGGTAAAAAAAAGCACTTTTTCAACTCCAGAAGGCTTAATTTAAAGATTTAAAGGGTTTCAGTGTGTAGAAAAAAGTTCAATAAATCTAACCGTTTGATTAGAAGTTTGAAGTTTTATCAGAAAAGGGCACAAAACTCTAGATTTTCTTAAATTGGAGAATTTTTACCTACAAATTCGACAGAACAAAAAAGTTACCTGTTTTCGATGTAAGTCAGAACCATATTCGGCATGTGTTGAAATACTTGGGGAAAACTTGTGGGCAGATCCTGGTGGATTCAACACGCCTATTCTTTTTACTTTATTTTATTGTTTCTCTTCATCTTTTCTAAATTTGTAAAGTGGCGTTGACAAGCATGTCTAGCTAGAATCCCATGTCTAGACACGTGTCTAGCCAGAACTAAACGTCTAGGGAACGACTGTTCACAACAAAATTCGGCGCTTAGCTAGGCAAGAAGCTTGGCTAAACATTGAGTTCTAGACTCTAGGACTCAATGTCAAGGATTTTCCATTACAGCCGATCAGAATGTGTCAAGTTCCACTATTTTCATCATTTGTGTTTACAATTTCAAACTGAAATTTAATTTTGTTTTTTCATTAATTTTTTTTTCATTTTAGAAAAATATGCAACACCAGACATAATAATGAAGCACACTAAGGCAATTGTTTTGCTTATCTCATCCACTATCTTGTGACAGGAAAAATAGGGATTACAATTTGTAAATTCTTGCCAGCATAAGCTCACTTAATTGGCTAGAAATGATGATTTGAAACTAAATTTGTAGTTTTAGCTAAACACTAAATTTTACTTTTGAACAGTCATTGCCTAGACATTGAATTCTGGCTCCGCACGTGTCTAGACATGGGATTCTAGCTAGACACGCTAGTAAACACTGCTTAAATGTATAAAATACTATTCAGATAGTGGAAGCAAGAAACTAAAAAATTACCTCAAGTATAGGGATGAAATTGGATAAACATACGGAGTGTAATCATGTAACCTAGGTCTCTATAATATATTGTGTGATATAATAGTGTGATATAGGTCTCTTTATAAACGCTACCTGGAATGACACACTTTGTCTCAGCTTTAATGGTCCAGCAAAGATTTCTTTTTTGTTCACATTTAAAGTGTTATTAACATTTGGCCATTTCAAAGTTAATCTATCAGTTTATTACAATTTAAAAAAAAATGACTTTTGATTATCTTTTGTCGGGATAGTCTGGAATTCTTGAAATAAACCAAGGTGTTGTGATCAATCAAGTAAAATGCCTAAAAATATGAACATAGCAAGAGGCCAAGTGGCAGTTCCTTAGATGATGGAAAAATCTAGCATCTAGCATCAAATCAGTAAAATTACAATAAAAAACAAATTTTTTTTAATTTTTTTTTCATGTTAAATATTGCTAAAAATAATAATCATCAAAACCTCTCATTGTTGAGAAAGTACCTGTAAATTTGACAACTAAGTTTTCATCAGAGGACCTTTGAATTTTGACACCAATTGTTTCTCATCTCTATTACATGTTCAGTGAAGTTTTGACAGAGTCACCTATATTTTGACAGGGCCTGTGGCTGCCCGTTGATAATTTCGACAACATTATTACAAGATATTCTCAAAAGAAATGAATATCATAATAGAAGACAATATCTACATTTGAATTTGGCTGAAGGAACATTTTTAGTCAGTCTGGTATTCCACTACATCAGACGAAAATTATTGACACTTGGAACATAGTTTTGTCAATATAATATTGCTGCCATTTCAACTTAATTTTATTTAAAAAAAGCCAATATGGCCACATTTTAGAGAAGATCATATGTATCTTGACGCATTGGTGCTAATCCCAACTTTTTTTTGCCAAAAAATTACTAAGTAATGACAGTTTGAACATTACATAGCTAAAATATTGTTGGGAACTCATTTTGTGTCGAAAACAGGAAACTGTTTGAATTGAATATTCTTTTCTTTTCTGGGTGTATTGGATATAGTGCCCATGTTTTGCATTGTCAAAATATAATAAAGGCTTCAAGAGATGGTGTTCCAAGTCACCACTAATAAGAGTGATCCTTTTTTGAAGGAACATTTTGACAGTAGTTCCAAAATTGCAATGTCAAATCATTGGTGCCTTTACCCTACGATATTTGAAAAGAACATAAAATAAGAAATCTAATGGTAGCCTACTGCTTTTGGTAAACAGCCTATTTAGCACTTGGCCATTTCTGAAAAAAAAGAACATGCAAAAAAAAATAATATATTTCCATGAGATTTCTTATTTTATGCAATTTCTAAATATCAGGTTCACTTTTCTGCTAATGCAACCCAGCCTGCCACTATGATAGCCATATACATAGCCCTAGGAATATATAAAACTTAAAGACAACACTAAAATAAATAAATTCATACCTTATAATATGTGGAATGTTTCTATTAATCAGATTATTATGTATCATTCTATTGTTGTTAACTTTTCAAAATCATTTAAAATAATAATTTGTTTTTATTACATTATAACCTTTTTCAGGCAAAACTAAATTTCATCAAGCCAAGACTGCAAAAACCTATTTTAACCAAGAACCTAATGTGTACTGCAAGATTCAATTAATGAAGAAATATATTATTAGCACTATAACTGGGATCATAAGGGGGGAGGTAGTGTTGTCAGAAAAGTGGAACTGATATTTAGAAGGATCATAAAATGAGGGATCTACTGGTACTTCTTTCATTTGTTTTGCATGGTTTCTTTTGAAGCAGCTGACCCCTAAATATTTACCCTAATTTTACTTTATTAAGATGTTTCCTTCTGTAGAGCTGCAAATTTAAAACGTTTTTCATATATGATTCCAGTCTCATAAGTAATCTTACTAGATATCTAGTGCATCCTTTTCAAGACAATATGCAAGAGGAATTGAGATTATTTGGCAGTAAAGATAAAAGTGACAGTAGAGGACAAAAAATAGCCTACACCCATACCTAATCTCTTACAAAATATAATAAAAAAGACTAAAAAAAATAGTGCCTGGATAATACCCCCTAGTGCTCAGAGAGTGCCTAATCTAGGAATCCCACTTTGATTAAAATGCATTTGACATAAACATGAATAGCAGATTTGTAATTTTGGATAGAGTTTGGAGAGTTGGGATAGGCTGATAGTTGGAAATGGGCTAGTTAGAGTTGGCAGACTATAACAAAAAAAAAAAACATTAAATTTGTCAGAAAAGTGGAACTGATATTTAGAAGGATCATAAAATGAGGGATCTACTGGTACTTCTTTCATTTGTTTTGCATTTTTCTTTTGAAGCAGCTGACCCCTAAATATTTACCCTAATTTTACTTTATTAAGATGTTTCCTTCTCTAGAGCTGCAAATTTAAAACATTTTTCATATATGATTCCAGTCCCATAAGTAATCTTACTAGATATCTAGTACATCCTTTTCAAGGCAATATGCAAGAGGAATTGAGATTATTTGGCAGTAAAGATAAAAGTAACAGTAGAGGACAAAAAATAACCTACACCCATACCTAATCTCTTAGAAAATATAATAAAAAAGACTAAAAAAAATAGTGCCTGGATAATACCCCCTAGTGCTCAGAGAGTGCCTAATCTAGGAATCCCACTTTGATTAAAATGCATTTGACATAAACATGAATAGCAGATTTGTAATTTTGGATAGAGTTTGGAGAGTTGGGATAGGCTGATAGTTGGAAATGGGCTAGTTAGAGTTGGCAGACTATAACAAAAAAAAAATTAAATTTTTACATATGAACTTAAAAAAAACTATTGTAACATCCTAGCCTGTTAAAAACGAGCTTTCTGCTTCCTAACCTTTGTCTTAGATTGAACAAATCCATATTAAAGTCTGTCCAGGATTTAGATATTATATTCTAATTTTAATATTCCATGCTCAAGGCTAGGCAGCATTTTCCAGCTTTTGACTCAAGCCAGAAGTATGTCCAAGACTAAGCTCCACAGCTAACCATATGCTTGAAACAAAGCACCTTCTAGGTGGTGATTAGCTTTCAACAACTGGGTATCTTACCCCAATAGATTCCTTATTTATTCTCCTTTTCAATATAATAGATGTTACCAAGAAAATTTACCCCACACCCTGTAGGGTCCAATATATAGCCCTAAGAGGGCCTAATACATCTTTCCCTTAATTCAATATAATTTCACATCATAGGTCTTTGTTAAAATTTTTTTTTTTTTTTTTTTTGTAGTCTTGAATCTATCTTTCATCAAGTGCAATATTTCATCACATATTATTTTAGATAATTTTAAAAAGTGGACAACAATGGAAGGAAACATGATAGTCTGATTAATAAAAAAAGTACTAAATGTTACACAGTAAGAACTTCAATGTTTTAGTTTCTTTTTAGTTCTTTGCATATCCTAGTTGTGCATCTGGGACCTTCAGGGGGCGAGGTGAGGTCCATTGTCAAAAAGCAACCATTGTACTTAACAATAGTATACAATAAGGAATCTGTAATTTTTCTACTAACTGATTATTGAGATTATGTATCCTGAATTGCACATATGATGAACTCTTAATTGTTTTCATAAAGCATTGGTAAATATAAAGAGTAGCCGCTCTCCAGGAGACATGCTAAAACAAAAGAGAGGCATTTTTAAATTGATAATTTTATGCTCTTTTGTTATGGTTAAAGTTTCATTTTGAGAGTACCCCCTCCCCTTACTTCCTGATGGTCCCATATAAATTTTTAGACTGTTTAGACAATGAAATACACCACTACAAAAACAGAAATCTTACTTTATAATATGCAGCATATTCACATTAATCAGATTATTGTGTATTTCTCCACTAGAGTTAATATTTATCTCATTTAAAAAATGGTCTTTTTTATCCAATATTTAACACAATCACTCACGCTAAACTAGATAACTTCAAGACTACATAACATAACTGGTTTACTACGAAAAAAATATATTTTTATGGCTACATATGCAACTGTAAGGGGGGGGGGCAAAGTGTCATAAACACAACTTTAACCATAAAAAGAGCATAGAATTGGCCATCCAAAAATATCTTTCTTTTTCTTAAGCATTTCTCCTTCAGTAGTCACTACTCTGCATATTTACCAAGCCATTAAATCAATTTAAAGAAAAGCAGAAAATTCTGTGCATAGACACATATTCAATAAAGGGTATGTATTTGATGATTATGGAGGGAGAGGGTAAAGTGAAATTGCAGGGGAAATTAATGTTATATTTGAAATCAGTATAGGCCTAATATAACAATTCTAAGCAAATTTAGGATATATTTTCAGCTATCTAAATCCTTAGATTGCTCCTAGCTGCAATTTAAGGTAAGCTATCTGAATAATCAGAAAATCAAAAAATCTACCAAGGAATCTAGGCATAGTGTTGCTATTTTAATGTTGTTCAGATCTTTCCTTTAGAAAAATGGTAATCCTAAATGGTTTAAAAATGCAGAATATTGGCTCTCCATAAGGGAACATGATAAAACAAAAAGTAGAGGCATATTTAGATTGCCAATTTTATGCTCTTCTTTGTCTTTGAAGTTGCACTCGTAACAATTCAATGTCTTCTGATGGCCTCATGTTTAGCCCTAAGATATATAATCAAACCAAAAAAATAATAAGAGAATGATAATTCTTACTTTATAATATGCAGCATATTTACTTTAATCACATTCCCATATTTCATTTTATTATTATTCAAATGAAAAAATTCTAGCTCAGGGGCTTCTTGCCTTGGAAAGTAGTTGAGTTATATGAACAAAACTTTCTGGGATGAATCCAGGGTGAAAAGTGTACCTTGGCGAGATATTTCCTTAATTACCTTAACTTGAATGAATCCAGGGTAAGAAGTGTACCTTGGCAAGATATTTCCAAGCTACTATGTTTTTTAATTTGTTATTTCTAGGAGTATGAAGATTAGATACTTGACAGGTATGAATCTAAATTTGGAGAAAAAACATCTTACCTTAACTTATGGTCTGCAATTTCTTTTTCATTGGTTTTAACACTCACAAAAATATATCCTGTAATTTGTGTAGAATTTTAGGCAAACCCAGAGAATAACAGTTCTCTACCTAGCAAAGTAATCAACAAAAAGAAATGCATTTTTAGATTGCTAAATTTCATGGTTTTGTCTGTTTTTAATAATTTAACAGCCTCTACATAGCCCTAGGTATACATAAAACAAAATGGTACCATCATATTCCCTATTTTATGCTCTTTTTCAACATAATAATCATTACCCTGACAATACTCCCCCCCCTGATAGATACACATGTATAGATTTAATGTATTTCTTATTCTTTCTATTGATTGATCTGTTTTAAAATTGGTTAATCTGTGTAGATTTGAGATATGTAGTTTAGTCTGAGTGATTGTTGTGCATAGCCTACTGGGAGAAATATACTATTTTAAATGAGTTCAAGGTAAAATTCTAGACAAGCTACTTTTAGCTATCTTGGAAAGTGGTTAGATTAGGAAAATGAATCTTTCAGGGATGAGTCTAGAGACTAAAATACATCTTCTTCTTCTTCTAATTCACAGTAGACGGGCTTCATTCAGTTGGTACTATTTAGCCCTCTTCTTTTTGCTTCACTCTGTGGGCTACAGAGCTACTGTAGGGAAGTACCTATCCAGGGAAGTACCTATCTCTACTTCTTCTTCTTCTAGAGTGCACTAACCATTGGTGGATATTCAAAATCTTTGTTTATAAAAGTTAAACCTTGCTAAATATATCTCCTGCTTAATTGAAGTACAAGAAAAGTATTTGCATCTTCACAACTTAGCTTAGGCTAATTTATTTACTTTTGGCTATGTTGGAAAGGAGTTAGGTTAGGAAAATGAAACCTTCAGGGATGGGTCTACAGGCTAAAGTATGTCCTGGGAAGGTATTTTGAAGTACCTAACTCTACTCCTTCTTTCTCTAGTGGGTCCTGAAATTTGCCTACTTGACAGGTCTATAGGCCTACCTATTGAAATTTTGGCCAAACAACATTTACTTTAAGTTTCAGTTACCTGTTCCTTTTTCTTTGGCTTTAGTTCTGACAATGCAATTTGGTAAAGTTCTATGAAATCATATTATTGAGTTAGGACTAAAGTGAATACACCATTTGATGCCAATTTTTATGCTGATTACAAATATAATAAGCATTTCTATGGGAAATGAATTTCAGCCCCCCCCCCCCTATTTAGGCTACACCTAACCCGGAATTGGCATATATAGAGGGGGGGGGGCTGAAATTCATTTCCGATACAAATGGTTATTATATTCATAATCAGCATAAAAAAAGGCATTGAATGGTGTATTCACTTTTGTACTAACTCAATAATGTGATTTTGTAGAACTTTAACTGCAATTCTTGTTATTTGAGTAGAATTAAAGCCATATCAGGTTTTTTTTTCAAAATTTAGGAAATGTATTTGCATATCTTTAAAACCTTTAAATTTGGACTGAGCAAAGCTGTGAAGCTGAAAATGATTTTGTTGCACTTAATTTAAGCAGAAGATCTATTTTGCAAGGTTTCACTTTTATAACACACAGATTTTCAAAGATCATCAAAGGTCAGGACCCTCTAGAGAGAGAATGAGTGGAAGTAAGTACTACAAAATAATTTCCCAGGACATAGACCCTACTTTAGACTGTAGACCCATCTGTGAAAGTTTTATTTTCCTAACCCAACCCCTTTCCAGGATAGTCAAAAGTAGAATTTTACCAAAGGCTATTATTTTTACTAGCCTATAGGCCTAACTTGTGTTAGTTTTTACATAGCCTAGAGATATATAGGGGAATGGCTGGAGATTACTTGTAACAAAGCAATTCTAATCATAAGAACAGGATAAAATTAGCAATTTAGTAACGTTTTTGATACATTAGGCATAGCCTATGTCTCTTTCTAGAGAACCACTCTGCTACAGATTTAGCCTGGACTGTTACCAAATGAGCTAACATAAGCCAGTCACAATCGTAAATGAATCTTAAAATTTAGCAATAAAATACTGACAAATCAATTACTTTTTTCTTGCTGAATATTTAGGTCTCTTCCACAACCAGCTGTAAGTCAATTAACAATCTTCAAAAATTTGCTTCATATTTTACGCCTTAGTTAAAGTAAATGTTGCCGAATAGAAACAACAAGGAAATTTGTTCCTTATTTTTTACGTTTGATTAGAGATGTTAACTTCTGTAGACCAGACAAGAGGTATTATCATATTATCATTATCACATTATCATCATATATTATTATCAGGTATTATCACATTATCGTATTATTACATACCTCTTGTCTGTGCTGTAGACTAATGGTTTGTTTACACATTGCGGAAATTCATGCGGATTTAGCAATCCGTGCGGAAATTCCGTTCGTTTTTGTGCTAGAAAAAACCTCTAGCTTTCCGCAACGTTTTGGTCAAATCAGGACGGGATCTTGGCAAGATTTTTAAATGAATAAAATCATGAGTATGGATTATCAAAACTACATGTTCTTATAACTTTGATTATAGATAGCGTTCATGCCGGTCTTTTTAATATTTTTTTTTTTTAAAGTAGTGGTGAAGGGCGAATAGCAGTACAGTCAATACAAATTATTAAAAGCAGTGGCAAATATCAAAATGTTTTATTTTCAGCGAAAAACCGAAAAGACAAAATATGCACAGCACTGAAAAAAAAAATGAAATAACATAAAAAAAATTATATAAAAAATCCATTGATTTTAAATTGAAGTTATCAGGTTAGGTTACAAAAGATGCACAGAATTTTTTTTTAATGAGTTTTTTATGAGCACTGGCGAAAATACTGTTTTTTTAATGAGCAGTGGCGAAAATACAAGAAATGGACGGTTAATGGCATGATTTCGAACAGAATTCACAATTTCTATAATTTCAATTTACCACTACTTTTTCTTTAAACACATTTTTTGACAGACGTGCTAAACACGTGCTAAGTGCTATCTATGAAAAAACTTATTTGGCTGCAGTTTACAGCAGCAATTTCAAAAGACTTAAGTAGCTTGGTACTTTTCGCATGGGTTTTGGAAACATTTTCTTTTAAGCTGGAAAAAGAAGGATTTTTAGAGGAAAGACTTGATGATAAAGGTTCTCCCGTTGGATAATATAAGAACTAGGATCATTATACATATTTTAAAGTAAGAATTGTTTTCTTAACATGTCTCCTTATGATGCGTCACAAGGCTAAACAAATACCAAGAAAACTAAGAAAAACGGTGTCATTTGGCTCTCTATTGTTCAACAGCTCTCAGAAGCGGGTAAGAACAGAGGTCATGCTGCTGCAATAATTTGAAATCTTTGCCTTAAAACGCAGCCTTATTTTAGCCATAGTTCGAAAAGATACGGACGGATTTCCGCATGGATTTCCGCAATGTGTAAACGAACCATAAAGAGGATTAGGCAATCTTTTCCTAGTTTAGTAAGTTGCTTTTTAGTAACTTTTTCTTGTTTTAAGGAATAACAAGAACTGATAATTTGCCTGTTCAATCTAAGTAAGGAACAGTGAAGAATTGGTACTGTAGCCAATTCTTCTTATTCCTTAAATTGGCTGAACTGGAAAGGAATCATCCCTTAAATAAAAATGAAAATTTGCCATTTTCTTTTTATTTAACATCCTTCCTTAATGAAATGTAGAAAAACTAGGAATCAATTGAAATGCAGCTTCCTTGATAAAACAGCCCTTTAGTAGGTTAGCTTCCGTGCTGCCAAGTTTTAAACCAAAAGTAAGCCAGAGCCTATGAAAAACAAGCCAAAATATGACAGGTCTTTTGAAAAACAAGCTAAAAATAAGCAACACAATGTTTTTAACCAAAATGCAGCTCAACCTTTAGTTTTCTCAAGCCGTGCATACATTTGGTGCTTTCTGGAAAGATGGGGCAGAAATTTTAGATGCATGTAGCAGTCTACACTAGTAAAAATTGCAACAAATTGAAAAAAATCAAAATATAGATGTGTAATATACTTATGACGGCTTTGGGCCTAAATCAAGTTTCAAATTATTAATTGTTGCTAATGCAATATTCTATGGCTGTTCTGTTGAAATTTAAAAGGAATATAAAAGCAGAACTGTAAGCATTGTTTTGCAAATGAATTCTGAAAATTGCAAAAAGAGATACAGAAAAGCCTTTATACTAAAATTATTTGAGTTCTTCCCCAGTCTCATGACTGGTGGAATAATCTTGTTCAAGGAATTAGTGAATCCGAGTTTAAGGATTTTTTTAGGATGGGTGTAACAGAGTTTCGATGAGTGTTATCCTTCCAAACTTCAAATGATAAGAAATTTTCTACATTCAACCATTTCTGGGAGTTTTGGCAAGCTTCTTTATCTTTTTTGCAAGTACCATGGCTTTATTTTTTAATTTATTACTTGATTAGCCTCCTATAAAACGGAACAACCCGTCTTCACTTCTGATTTTGGCATGCCAGCCTTTTTTGGTGTCTGTTTGTGCCGTACCCAGACACGGAAAAATGGAACGACGGTTGCAGTCTACTCACTCCATTTTTCCAGTTTTTCATTCCAGTTTTCTAGAAAACACCGAATGTAGACGCGGATTTACTTACCTTTGGTTCGCCTCGTTGCATTTTCACGTATAAATAACCCTTTTTGAGCTATCTGCCAAATCTCTTCCGTTTTTTGCTGTAGGTTTATGCGTAAAAGTTGTTGAACGGCTTTGAAGCAATTTTTAATGGCTTTTGGAACGTGATTTAGCCTATTTCTTTTAACTTGTTGTTTAAATATCATAAAGTGTGTGGGACCACACTATAAGTAGGAGCCACTCGGCTCATTACTAGTCGAAATTCTAAAACCATAATTTTGATAACAATAGACACATCAAAAGGATTGATGCTGTTCCAAATATAATACGGTGATTAAGTTTCATATAACCATTCAAAGCTACGAGCCTGAATTTTTTTACTATTTTTAAAAAGGAGGGGAAACATCTCCGAAAGGTTAAGCGATTTGGTTCAGCGTAATTCAAAGGCCTATAAGTTACACAATTTGTCCATTGTCCACATATAGTATTTGTTATTGGGAAGTATATGGAGTACTTGTGGGGATATATTTTCTGCGGGAGGGGAAGGAGTCACTCCGGACGAGTTTTTTGTGGGGAGGAGAGTATTCATTAGGAATTTTTAGGGGAAATTGAACACAGGGATAGTGAAAGATATTTCATGGTATTATTTGGAAAATGGTCAGAAATTAAATAAGAAAACAAGTTTTTTCAACAGAAAGTAAGGAGTAAGATTAAAACTTAAAATAAGCAGAAATTATTCCATATATGAGGTGGGCTGCCCCGTCCTCAGCTCTCGCTCTCAATACTAACCTTTGACTTTTGGCGCAATTCTTTAAGAAGAATCCTCAAAGATGAAGGCCGTAGAGCTTCAATGAGCTGTATTAAAAAAAAAGTCTAAGGCCCTAACGTAAAGCGCAAGGGTTTAGAATGGGGCAGGCATCATCCTATAATAGGAAAAAAATTGGAAAAAAATTCCTTTTTTCTTAAGGTTTTAATGTTGCTCTTTACTTTTTGTTAAAAAACTTTGTTTTTTATTTAGTTCTCAAACTAGTTTTTACGCTTCAATGGCTTCAGTGAACCATTTCTGTGTAAATATTTATGCGATTTTCCTGCATCCGTTTTACTACTACTACTACTAACGACTCATCACAGCACCAATCCGCCTGAGGCCAACACAGCTACTCACGCTCCTCCTCCATCCCAATCCATTCAAAGCCTCCCTTTTTACAAACTCCCAGGAAGTTCCCATTTCCTTTAAATCTTTCTTTATGACGCCTTCCCACCCCAGACGAGGATGACCTGTTTTCCGTTTAGCCCTAGACGGTTGGTCGAAAAGAACTGTCTTCGGCAATCTTTCATCCTTCATCTGCACAACGTGCCCTAGCCATCCCAACCTTTCTTTCATTATAGCCCTAGAGAGTGGTATTGAACATAATTTTTCGCACAGCCTATTGTTTGAAATACGGTTAGTCAGTCGGGGACCCAGAACAATCCCTTAGCAATTTCTCTGGAAACCATCAAGCAAATCTTCATCCACTTTTCGAAGCGCCCATACTTCAGAGCCATATTTGACTACTGTCATCACTGTAGCCTCTAATATTCTAATCTTGGTTTGCAGACCTATCTTCCTATTCTTCCAAACTTTTTTTAATTGTGGAAAAACACCCTGAGCCTTGGAATCATATCAGTATGAACTTTACTATGTATTGACGTTATGAATTGGTTTGACAAAACTGTCCCTTGCCTAATTGTGTTCTCACATGGTGATTTTCATGGTGATCTCACATGGTGATGGTAAGACGATTTATTTTGAGGTTAGTAAATATTACATATGCACATCATACTCAAGACACTGAAAAAATATAACTTTGTATGATAATAAACTTATATAAATCTGTCTTCGACTTATGGTTATCATTAGTATAGACCGAAAGCATTTAAAATCTCACATATTTACTCTTCTTTGCCGTCAGGATTGAGTGAACCAGCTTTGGTATTATGACGTCCAATGTCAGAAACTTATTCAGTTGAATACTGTTGAACAAAACCATTTTGGCCGATGATAAAAATGACGAACAGCATTGGCCACTGACTCACATCCACCATCAAAAGATCGAAATTGCATCTAGGATTGGTAAAAATTCTATTCCAAAGTGTTGACTCGATGCAGCTGATCATAGAAAAAACACATGCATTGCTAATAGGCAAACTAAGCAACAACAACACCCACTTTGCCATATTTGACCATTCCCAATATGATTACCAATATGATTTGATTTCTGAATATGATCACTAAACTGAAGTATTTGGACCCAGATCTGAGAAGAGTCCTTTGGAAGCCCTCCACCCAAATCTTTATCTGTTTCCACCCCAGGTAGGCGTATCCACTGGTTTCACTATTCCCAAACTCGGTCATTAGAACAGTACTAACAGGTAGCTCAGTAAATTTGGGTCTGGTCTGAGATAAACCCATTTTTGGAAAGAGGATTCTCAGCTTCAGTAGAAACTCAGTGGCAAGAGGCAGCCATTTCAAGACCGACCTCACAGCAATTTTGAGACAGAAAATCTTCATTTCCTCCTTTGCCTTGATTGGGAGGTCTATTTAACTATCGACTCTAATCAATTATCTAGGGCGAACCTTCTAAAAATCCTATTTCTAAAAGAATGATAAGAACGAAATTTTGGGTCCTTTAGAACTTGTTAGTATAGTTACAATTGGCTAGAACTTGATTTTTAAACTTCTGACAAGAAAAATTGTCGAGTCCCGTGTCATCCTACTAATTCTAGTTTTCCTGTAGCATCTTTAAAAGTATACTGCTCTGTGAAATTGAAGGAATAAAAAACTGGTCCCTGGAAAGCAATTCAGGCATGATGCATTCTATGAGCTATTACATTTCACTTTAAAAGAGATGAGCGAACAATAAAAAGGATTACTAGAGCAAATATTATTTGAAAACAATGAAATGCAAGAAGACCATTTTACTTAGAAATACTCCTGTTTTTCTTTTCAAGCACAGGATATTTAAAACGCAAATGGAATATACACACATTATATTGCAATTAAGTTTAAAATTCCCCTCAACATATCCGTAACAAGCTTAGGTCGCGAACAAGTGACCTAAGCCCAATAGGTCCGCCCGCCTAGGGTCTCTGGCGAGTGACCCTCTGGGGGGAGGGTATTTATCACTATGGTATTTTTTTTATGGGGGGGGATTTTCAGAGGGAATATTTTCTTGGGGGTATTTTCCGGGGGGGGGGCATTTTCCACGGGGTGGGAGAGGGGAGGTGTAAACAGCTAGACCCAAGATGGCTATATATGGTCATTATCTATCTAGTTCTATCGATCACATCTTCTATTTTTTCCATTAAAAATAACCCGAATGTACTATTTTTTCTTTGAAATTATGATTGTTATCATTATAGACCGGGTTCTAATTATTATGATGGTAATAACCTTTATTTGAAATGTGTTTAAAATTATTATTTACATTGATTTTAAAGTGGCCATTAATATGTATAGTTAAAATGACATTTAATATTAAAATAAAAGTAGTATCCACACTGTTTGTTTTTATAGCGATAAGATAACACTTCCTAGTTTTTTATTTTTTTTTTTTTTTTTGTTCAATATGAGGAAAAAGAATGGTATTACAGTAGACACTACCAATGGAAAGAACGATTATTTTATTGTTTAAAATAACATTTTGCAAAAAAAGATTAAAGAAATACCTGGTCCGCAAACACACTTCCTGCATTAAGGCTAAGTATAATTTCCTTTATATTAACATAAAATACAGTAAGTCTGATTCAAATTATATTTAAAAACCAGTTAGATTGCAATGTAAGAACTAAAATTATAAGAATGATAAAAAAAACCATAGATAAATGAAGAAAGAACGACATAAGCTATTGCTCAGCTTTCTGTAGCTACCCAGTGTGGAAATAGTATCTATGAAAAAAGAAAGAAAAAAATAAAATTGACAGAGTCAAACGAATTTTTTTTTCATATAGCTTACAAACCTAAGAGCTTTATGATAATTAAATAAATTTTTTTTTTTTTAACTGAAAGTAAAGAATGACGTTAAAACTTAAAACGAACAGAAATTATTCCGTATATGAAAGGGGCTGTCCCCTCTTCAACGCCTCGCTCTTTGCACTAAAGTCTTTTATTGTTTAAAAAAAGAGTTTTGAGAAAGTCAAACTTTAGTGTAAAGAGCAAGGTGTTGAGGAGGGAACAGTCCCTTTAATATGCGGAATAATTTCTGTTCGTTTTAAGTTTTAACGTTGCTCCTTACTTTCAGTTAAAAAAAACTTGTTTGTTTTATTTAATTTTTGAACGTTTTTGAATTAATGCAGTTTTGATTTTGGCTCACTGTACATAAATAATTAAAACCAAATTTGAATATTAATTTACTTTTATTTGGTTAAATGGCTTTCTCGAAACTTGTTTAATTTTATTTACGAACGTTTTTAGTAGTAATAAATATACGTAACTTACGAATTAACTGACGTAACGAACTTTTATATTCATATATTTTTAATACGTATATTAGAGGGCTCGCCCCCCAGTAAATACCTCGCTCTTTAAGCTAAAGTTCGAATTTTTTTCCAATTCCTTAAAAATGACCCCTTAATCACAAAGGTCGTTATTTAGAATAAATAGCTCTTATGAAAGTACTAAAAATCTTTGGCTAAAAGAGCGAGGTATTGACTAGGGGCTGAACCCAATCATGCACGTAATATTTTCTGTTCGTTTTAAGTTTTGATGTTACTCCTTATTTTCTGTTGGAAAACTTGTTTTTCTTTATATTTAATTTCTGATCTTTTTTTTTTAAATAATGCTGGGAAATCCGGCACCCCCATCAAAGCAATGTCCCTTCCCCCGTGAAAACCTCCTTCATGGAAAGATCTTCCCAAATATCCCCCGACCCACCCACCCCCCTACTACCAGAAAAAATCCCCCCTGAAACCGTCTGTATACTTCCTAATAACCAATACTAGGTGTTAACATTGGGTAAAGTTCATAACTTTCAGCCCTCCCCCCGGGGAATTCGGGGGATTAAGCCATCCTAAAGGACATGGTTTTCATATTTTCAAACATGCTGAACAAAATGGCTATCTCAAAATTTTGATCAGGTGACTTTGGGGAAAAAATGAGCGTGGGAGGGGGCCTAGTTGAACTCCATTTTTTGGTCACTTAAAAAGGGCATTAGAACTTTCATTTTCTGTTCCAATGAGTCCTCCCACGACATTCTAGGACCACTGGGTCAATACGATCACTCCTGGAAAAAACAAAAAACAAAAAAACAAATAAACACACATCCGTGATCTTTCTTCTGGCAAAAATACAAAATTCCATATTTTTGCAGATAGGAGCTTGAAACCTCTACAGTACGGTTCTATGATACGCTGAATATGATGGCGTGAATTTCATTTAGGTTCTATAAGTTTAACGGGGTCTTTCCCCCTTTTTTCGAAAATCAGCCAATTTTTCTCAGGCGCGTAACTTTTGATGGCTAGGACTAAACTTGATGAAAGTTATATATTTGAATTCAGAATTCAAATCTGATTTTGATGAATCTATTGGTATCAAAGACCCGTTTTCTAGAGTTTCGGTTACCATTGAGCCGGGTGACTCCTTACGTACAGTTCGTTACCACGAACTGTTTGACAAATAGTCATACATGTAGGGAAGTAGGGAAGTTTGAGTGTGTACCCCCCCCCCTAAAATCCAAATACCTGCTGTAATTTTGTTTCCTGCATATTATAGATTTTTTTTTCTTTTCTGAGCTTTTGGTCAGGACCCCAAATATTATAAATCAACAGATAATTTCCATTAAAATGCCTGGAGATGAATACAATGCTTATATACTCAACGTAGTGTAAGATTTTCAAATCAGTAAATCGGAAATCGTGTTTTTTCCCTATTGCGTAGATTTTTGTTTCTTCAAAATCATGATTTGCACTTCCTGGGCAAATGTATTTTTTCACAGGTAATATCAGCAGCAAAAGAGTATTTGTTCTCTCGTCACATTTTTTTAATTTTTCGATATAAATAACAGATGGGAGTCGAAACTCATTTATGCAAAGCTATTAAATTGCTTATTCCTAAATTTATAACCTTTTTATCGACTTAAAAAAAAAAACACTAGTAAATCTTACTAACACGAAGGTCCAAAATCACAAGCAAAGGAGTTAGAAAATAATTTAATATACAACAATTTTAGCAGTCTTGTACAACAGATTAGTGTATTTCCTAAAAATCATGATTTATACCACCCTTGCCGGTAAACTGTATTTTTCCCCAATTGAAATCAGCTGCAAAATTTGCTTGACTATCTGTTCTGTTGATATATCTTTTATTTTTTCGATAGGTACAAGATGAATCTCAAAATAGTTATTTTATGGTTAATGGTTATAATATAGTCAGTTTATAATTAGTTAGTTTATAGTTGTTTCATAGGTAGTTTCAAAACGAATAAAATCTTTGTCGACGTCTTCTAAAAACGTCTAAATCTTACTAACCAGAAGGTTCAAAAATCATTAGCAAAGGAATTATAAAACAATTTAATATACAACAGCTTTAGTACAGTCTATAAAGTATGACAATCGCTTGATAGAATACACGTTTCATTTAATTCAGTATTGAATAGAGGGCTTCCGTATCAAAGCTACGTGAGAGAGAGAATTCAAAATTTACCCAGGTCTCTTTCAAAATGTGAAAAATTATAAATGACAAGAAGAAGTCTTAAAACAATCCTTACCATAAGAAAAGACACTAAATTCATAATAAGCTGAATGTAGCTATTTAAATTTTCATTCGTGCATTTTGGTAGTTATACACTGGTCTTCTGGCACTTATGTCAGAGTCTGCTGATTCTTGGAGAATGGGAGGGAGTTCGAAAATAGTTGAAGTAAACTGAAAAATTATAGGAAAAAAATTGGGTAGAAGATATTCAATAGAGAAGTAAAGACTAAAAGCCCCTCCCTCTGATTCCTGTATATGTACCTTCTAGAAAAGATTACATCCAATACCAACCCCTTTGAATATTGTCGAGAAACTACGCAGTTTGCAAGAATATGCACCAGTAAATGATATTTAAAATAAAGAAACTAACAGGAAATATCATCCTTGAAAATCTATCTATAGCTATCGCAGTGTCCCGTCTTTTCGCCTGCAAGGCTTGAGCAGCCAGCTGTGCTCCACTTGAAGAAAGGTGATGCTGGGAGCTGTTGTGATTTACAACTCTTTTTATGATTGTCAAACCAGTTTCAGCATGATATTGCTTCAGAGTTGGAGCTATTTGAGGTGGTGGTGGAGGAGGTGGGATGTTCGGTGGCTCTCCGATGCTAATAGTTGCTATTCTCGATTGTCCAACAGGCTGAACAACGGCATTTCTTGATAATAAAATTGGTTGTGGTATTTGGAAATTGTTCTGCAATTCTCTGGAGAATGTGCACTGCTGAGACCCTGACCTCTGAAAAAAATTCGTATATGACTTTAGGAAACTAACATATTTTTCATCAAACTTTTAAGACAGATTAATTTCATACAATTGTAGAGATTTCTAAGACAACGAAAAGATCGGGAAAGTTCCCCATTAGATGGCTGAATATTTTAGTAATAGGCGAGATCATGAAAAATTATGTTTACAATATAGGTAGCCATCGCCATAAAAATTTATCTTGTTAGACAATTTACTTATTAAGTTTTAAAGTTTCTGTCAAGCCAAAAAAAAGAAGCAGACAAAGCTGAAAAGTAAAGAATAAAAACTAACTTTGCCAATACTTAGCAAAATATTTAAAGCATCTATCGTCAAAATACCAAGAATTGGAAGAAACGAATTCTCGAAGAAGAACAAAGCATATCAAAATGTCAAAATACTAGCATAGAAAACCTTAAAAAAGTTTTTTAAAGTTTCGATCATTACTTTCGTTTTTGTTTTTTTTTAATCTTTCCTATAGTTTGCTCAATAAGTTCGTTGGGGCAATAATTACTGACTAACATATTTTAGACAATTGAACTAAGCTAACCTCCTAAAAAACATAAAGAAAATTAAAAAAAATTTCTAGTTTTTGTAGAAATTGAAGAATAATGATTTTTTAATTTTGGAACAGGAGGTATAGAACTTTATCAATAGTTTCCCCGACTGTAATTATCTTTCCGCTTTTTCCTGTTTTTGGCTGATCCTAGGTTTTGTAACTCTAGAGCGTCCGTACTCGGCTTTTTCAACTGGAAGTAAGGAGCAACATTAAAATTTAAAACGAACAGAAGTTATTACGTATATGTGGAGGTTCACCCTCTTGTCAATACCTCACTCTACGCTAAAGTTCGAATTTTGTTCCAATTCTTTAAGAACGACCCCTGAATCCCAAAGACCGTTTAATTAGAATAAATAGCTCTTTTGAAAGTACTAAAAGTACTTTAGCGTAAAGAGCGAGGCATTGACGAGGGGGTGAACCCCCTCATTTACTTAAAAATTTCTGTTCGTTTTAATTTTTAATGTTGCTTCATACTTTCAGTGAAAAAAAACTCGTTTTGTTTTATTTAATTTCTGATTTTTTTTATATAATGTTGGGAATTCTCTTCCCCATGAAAAATTCCTCCATAGAAATATACTCCCACGCACCCCCCTACCCCTAATCTGCGACCCCCTGGAGACCCCCCCCCCCCACAAGAAACAATCCCCCTGATAACATCTGTATACTTCCCAATAACCAATACTTTATCTAAACAATGAGCAAAGCTCATAACTTGCAGCCCTTCCCCTGGGGACTGTGGGTGATTAAGTCATCCTCAAAGACATAGTTATTAAATTTTTCGACTATGCTGAACAGAATGGCTATCTCAAAATTTTGATCAGGTGACTTTGGGGATAAATGAGCGTGAGAGGGGGCCTTGTTGCCGTTCAATTTTTTGGTCACTTAAAAATGGCTCTAGAACTTTTAATAACAGTTCGAACGAGCCCTCTGGCGATATTTTAGGACCACTGGGCTAATAAGATCACCCCTAAAAAAAACAACAAAAAAACAAATAAACACGCATCCGTGAGCTTTCTTCTGGTAAAAAAAGACAAAATTCCACATTTTCGCAGATAGGAGCTCCAAACCTCTACAGTAGGATTCTCTGATACACTGGATCTTATGGTGTGATTTTCATTAAGATTCTAAGACTTTTAGGGTTTTTTTCCCTTTTTTCGAAAATAATCTAAATTTTCCCAGGCTCGTAGCTTTTGTTGGGTATGACTAACCTCAATGAAACTTATATATTGAAAATCAACATTAAAATCCAGTTCTTTCGATGTATCTATTGATAGATATATCCGATTTTTATAGTTTCGGTTCCTATTGATTCGGGTCGCCCCTTACTCACAGTTCATTACCAAGAACTGTCTGAAAAAAAATGAAGCCTGTTTTTAACGCTGTAAGTACTGGGTCGTATTTACGAATTATAGAAAACTCCTTGAAGCTATAAGATATTTGAGTTGAATCCTTGCGTTGGTTTTCAAGAGAAAAAGAAGAAATATTTTGCTTCTATTTTTCTGCATTAGTGTTCCTTGACGAAGAAGAACCAGCATTAACTTCTTTTACAATAAACTTATTTAGCACTCTTTTCCAATTATCTAATTTTTTCTCTTGCTAGTCCGGGCGCCACTAAAGCGTATCTCGCTTATTTCTGAGTTGAGGTGATCAGAAAAACACAGTCAGTTTGACAACAGTTTCCGACTATATCGACCACGCTGAATCTGAATATGGGTGGTGGCAAAGCTGGAGATCACGGCTTGACCTTGTAAAAGCAAAAAACACTCTTTTTAGGCCTATAAAACGTGTACAGACTGTTTATTTTTTTTTCTAAGGTTGTATCACTCCAATGTAGTGGCGTGACATCTCATTTTGTTCCTGACATAGTCTCCTCATAGAATATGTTCTATTTTTTCCCATATCTCGTATAGCCCAGGAGCTATAGGCTAATATTCATTTATTTTCCCCGAAAATCTAAAAATTCAAAGGTTCATTTTCCGCTAAACCACGTATCTTGGACCTTTCTATAATTTTTGTATATTTCATCCTTTTCCAGAATTTACTTTGAGTATTTAGCTTCACATTGCCGTAAAGTTCAAAGCTTCAACTGTTCGTTGAAGCCGTCTAAAGTTTTTTGAAAAAGTATACGTCAAAATGTATATGCAAAAATACATTTTTCCAAAATGATGATATGACACATCTTTTATGCTAGAATTTAACGCCAAATCTGAATATGAGCTTTACTCTTCCACCAAATTTCAACTTCATTTGCTGTAGGTTAATTGTTTTTCTACTTTACCTTGAGATCAAAGGTCCTCGGTACACATTTTGTAGGAAGAAGAATACGAAAATGATAAAATAAGCTTTCGTGAAAGAAACACTCTTGTGAACTCTGTTGCTGATTAAACTTAAGGGTGGTAGTCTGATTTAGAAGCTGTACTGTTAGTGGTTAGAGCTAAGAATAGGAACTGAACGACGTCTAATGCCTGCCTTATGTAACTGTGTAATGTCATGGATAGGTAATCTAAATAACTTTTAGATTGCTGGAAATGAGTGAACAGAAACTGAGTAGTAAGCTTCAAGATGAAAACTCAAGACCAGGGTGGAATTAAGAATGAGTTTTTACCTCAAACTGTTTGATAGACAGTTTGTGACATTTCTATGTAGACTTGGCCTATACTGTAATTAGGCTAAGTTAGATCAGACATTTTTTAGGGTATATTAGTCTTGATGTTGCTTAGACCACCTTAAACCAATCTACCACAAATCCGATATTTTGGATACCCTACCCCAAATGCTGGATATATCTAACATTTGGCGCAGCCTACCCTAGCCTACAGTTAGGGATATTACTTGTCTTATGTACTACCATCAACATAATGTACTACTTCAACCCTGCAGTAGTACACCATGGGATCTGTACCTCAGAATTTGAGTACTACACCCCACCATCAGTACTACATTAAACATGGTGTAGGTCCTATTATGCTATACCTGGAGTAGTACACTGTTGGTTAGACATAGGTCTCAAATTTTGAGATACAGATCCTGTGGTGTACTACTGCAGTGTTGAAGTAGTATATTATATTGATGGTTATACATAAAATAATTAATATCCCTGACTGCTAGACTATGCCTAATCTAGTCGATGCCTATCAACAACTTAAAATATTTATAATAAATTGTGTGCCAGTTGAGTGAGCATGGCCTGAAAGTGAACTGGGACACTAAAGTAAGCCTCCTGTACTTAGCTTAGTTAAACTGCAATTATATTCTGCTCAATTTGGTAAATATGAATAATACTGGCATGGTCAGCAATGAAAAAAAAGCAATATGAAATGATTTTTGTGTAAAGTTTGTAAAAAGTGGACTTTAAAGACAATTTCTGATGTTTTTCTTTCTAGGTCAACAATGGAAAAGCTGAAGGGAAAACATCTGCGCTTCATGCTTAGCCCCCAAAATAAAACAACGATAAATTTCTCTTTGTGCATTATTTGCCAGAACAAGACAAAGAATGAGAAATTGTATAAGCTTACAGACATACGTCGAGTTGTGAGTGTCCTTCAAGTCAGGTGCAAGTGTAATTTAGCTTACAGAGCATTAAAAAAACAATCTTATGAACCAGATTTTCATAAGAAGGAGCACAAGTGGCACAAAGCCTGTTGCAAAAAGTTCCTCCGTTGTAAGCACCACAATAAAAATGCTGATCAAGCATCAGCTACTGAGATAGAGAGTCAGATAGAGAGTGAAGTGATACCTATCACTCGTATCGGATATCTACCAGTCATACCAAGTGCTCCATCTAATCCAGCAGTTGTTGAAGAGGCAATAAACGTTATGCATCGTACAGCTCACGCACTGAAGTTACCTCATACTATAATAACGTGTGACCTAGCTATCTACGAGATCATTATCGCATTAAAAAAGAAACAGCCTGAAGCATTCAGTGACGTTATTCCAATGGATTGCATTTTTGTATGAGCTTCCTTGGTGTGATTGGGTACCTCATGAAAGGCTCGGGGCTTGAGGAAATCTTTAGTAAGGCTGGCATTTTACTCCCTGGAACTACAAAAAAAAAGCTATGACTGGAAAACCCTATTACAGGTGTATGCAGGCTCACATCATCGTAGTAGAGGCCTTGTACAGAGTATATTGGAATGCTCTTGAACAGTATTACATTGAATCAGACGAAGAAACAAGTACTTTTGATGAGCTGTCAGATTTGATGTCTGTGTTCATGAATTGCGGAGGCTCATTCGACAACCTAGACAAACACTTGGAATCTATGAAGCCTTTGATGAACCAGTTCAACAAGTCGCGTGACCAAAACCTTACAACGAAGCTGTGGATGGAGTATATGAATCTTGTGCTGATTCTTCTCCAGTTCTTGATGGCAGAGCGTGGGGGAGACTGGGAAGGTCATATTATGGGTGCAACCCTCATGTTGCCGTATGTGACAGCCGCAGGGAATTATAAGTATACTGCATGTCTACTCCAGTATTTGAGTGACATGAAAACCTTGCCACCTAGCTTGCATGATATCTTTGTCAAAGGACTATTCAACGTGAAGCGGAAAAATTGCAAGATGAATTGTGTTTCCCCAGATCATGCACTGGAATTCACACTCAATCTTGAATCAAAACAAAAGGGAGGAATAAAAGGAATCACACTGAGCTCAATGGGAGTTGCCAAGTGGACTACCACCATACCATTCTGTGCTGAGGTTTCCTCTGCCCTTTGTCGACCTACCGGAATTGAGAGCATGAGTGACTTTGACGGCGAAGGAAGCAAAAATGGAGCCTTTGAGAAGTGCCAAGAAAACCTTATCAGTAGTGTGGTCTCTGTTGTCGAAGACCATATTGATCCGTTTACATGTGATGAGGAATCATTGGTGAATATCATTTCAAATCAAGTCGCTGATAAGGCAGTGGCAAAGAGCCTCCTGGGTGCACGTGCTAGTGGTTTAAAAGCATTGGAAGCATACTTCGATGGAAAACCCAACCCCTTTTCCAAGGTTAAAGTAAAGACTATGGGTTGCGAAACAAAACAGGCCAAACGCTCGACAACCAAGACCGGTAGCAGCGTTCATGCTGAATTGGAAGCTGTTAAAAGGATTTTGGTTACTGTTGGCACTAGTCAAGAATCTACGCTTGAGATGCTAAGTAAGATCATGCCGCATGAACTTTTGCCCTACACCCCAGCAATATTTGAAGCAGGAGCTGGTGAACGTATTAAACTTCGATCGGGTACGAAGTCAAGTTTTCTCGAGTTCATTCGTACCTCTGCAAGTTTAGAAAGTTGGCCTAGTGAAGTACCGATTAACACGGTCACGAGAACTGGTGTGGTGGTAGATTTCATGCCGTTAATCCGGTCCCAAGTGCCAGACAAAACCGATACCGTTGAGGCATTTTTGAAACGAATCCTTGCAAGGCTATTAACTCGACTCCCAAAATCTACAACCGAGCTGCATATTGTAGCTGATCGGTATGACGGAGTGTTTGGCCTTGCAAACATGTCCGGGCATCCTATTGTTCTAAAAGACAGTAGTGGATGTCATGAGCAGAGAGGAAATACAGTGACGAAGAGTTTTATCGTTACGAAGAGCATGGTGCTAGAAAACTGGGATATCTTGCTTATGCAGTCAGAGAGTAAGGCAAGACTCATCGACTGTATTTTTGAATTGTGGAGCCATGTCTGTCTTTCTGAATTAAGATTTACAATTTACCTCTCTGGCGGATTCAGTGACAGAATGAAGGTCCTAAAACTGGTCCCATCCAAAACGACATTAGATCCGAACCCGGACTACGAAGCTATCTTGTGCAGCACACATGAAGAAGCCGACACGCGTGTGGCTCTCCATGTTGCCGAATGCTACAGAAATGGATGTTCCCAAGTAATTGTTGAAGCGAATGATACAGACATTGTGGTCATTCTATTACAGAACTATCACGAAATATTCCTCTGCAGGTGTGACCCGGGCTATGAACCCGAGCTCTACGTTCAGTTCCGTGACAAAGTCTTTCCGATCCTTACAATTGTGAACAGAACATCGTGGGCTGTTGTAGAGTCATTCAAGAAATTGCTGATCTTATACTGAAAGTGAGGAGTGATATCCGGAACTTCATTATGTACGAGCCCGAAAGCTTGCGTATCTGTATGAAACTGGCTGTATCGGTATACAGCAAAAAACATTCCGAATCTGATTCTCTCAATGACCTCCAAATTCATTTATTTCCCAGAAAAAAGAACTTGAATAGCTTGCCCCCAACAGACGGTTCTTTCGTATATCAAGTCAAGAGAGTTATACTTCAGTGGAGCATTATTCTTCAGGCTGTGATTCCTAAGCCCTATGTCTTCAACCCACTTGAGTTTGGCTGGACCCATCACGACATTTTAGGAGTTAGTCCAGTGACTTCAGCGCTGACCCCCTGGCCTCTAACTGTCAACAAGGCCTTGACCTTTTGTTACTGTAAAACTGTGTGCAGTAAAAAGTGCCCTTGTTTGGAGATAAAGCCATGCGACATTCTTTGCGCATGTGGTTTGCGATGTGGTGCAGACAGCGACGATTCAGACGAGGATTAGCGGGATTTTTTTCGTAAGTTGGGGGAAAACCGTTGGGATGCGCGGGAACTGTATTTTGACAGGCTTTACTTGTATTTTTACTCAATTAATTTCAACCCAAGTATTTTTATATAGATGTACAGTACTTCAAGAAAATCAGAGCTTATAGCAAATTAAATAGTATATAGCAACTAAAGTTGAAACATGATGACCAAGTCAACACTACCGTTAGACTCGGCGTCAAAATTTAGCATATAAACATGTCTCACCGTACCATTTAAAAAAAAATAGGCCTACAAATAAATAATTAGCCTATAACAAACGAACTTAATATTGCGTTGAAAATTAACGTTGATATTTGGAATCTACGCTAAATTCTAGCGTAGAATATTGTGTCGTATGACTATTTGGCAAAGATACATTTTCGCATACATTTTTGACTTATACTTAAAAAAAAATTCTGTGCAGCTTCAACAAACAGCTGGAGCTTGGAAATGTTCGGCAATGTGAAGCTCAATATCCAAGGTAAATTCTGGTAAAAGATGAAAAATCCTAAAAATATATTAAGTTACGAGATACGTGCTTTACCTTGAAATAAACATTTGAATTTTGAGATTTTCAGGGAAAATTATTAAATATTAGCCTATAGCTCCGGGACTATACAAGGTATCGGAATAAAACGAACCTTTTCTAAGAGACGACCATATTAGGAATAATATGAGATGCCATGCAACTAAATTGGAGTGGTACAACCTTAAAAAGAAAAAACAGTATGTACACATTTTATAGGCCAAAAAAGGGTGTTTTTTGGATTTTAGAAGGTCAAGCCATCACCTCCAGCTTTGCCACCACCCATATTCAGATTCAGCGTGGTCGATTTAGTCGGAAACTATTGTCAAACTGACTGTGTATTTTTGATCACCTAGTTGTCACATTATAGAGGTCTGGCGCCCAAGCTATGCTCTTTTCATTTTTTATTCTCAATATCTGTCCCTTTCCATCCTAATTCTTCAATTTGTGTATTCCCTATTGAACTTGTTAAAAACGTATTTTTAACTCATTTTTTGTATGGTCAGTGTTTTAACTTAGACCTTTTACACATACAACGAAATTTTTCTGTCCTTCACTCATTTGTTACAAATGCTTCTGAACTACAAAGGTCTTTACGCCAGCCCTATTTCAGTCAGGGTAAGGTATTTCCAGGTAAAAAAAAACTGGTTTACCACAAAACTACTAAAATTCTTTTTGATCTTAAGAGAGTTAGTACGGGTTCCATATAGTCAGGGTTGCCATCGATGACACTTTAGTGTCACTTTTGACACTTTTTTTTAAATGGCACTTTTTGGGACACTTGACACTATTAAGACACTTTTTTTGGCAAAAGTGGCACTTTTTTTGCTAAGTAGCACTATTTGACAAAAAAAGAATTTTTTCAGACAAAAAAAAACGGAAGGAAAACTGTCAATGTAGATATGCATCGATATCATTTTTCTGTCAGGTCAAACAGTTTTCTGTCAGATTCTTATCTTAACTCCACGCGTGGCAATTATTGGATGCAAGAATCTTTCTGTGCGGTGAAAAACGTAAACGTGTTTGTCCCTATCTGTGTGTGAGAATTTTTGATATTCTTATTCTTATTACTGATAAGCAAAGATCATCCAGTGATCTTCGTTACGAATACTACGAAATACTTGGCAATGAAGACGCCAGAGACAGACATTTAACTGCACTGTTGTGGAGAAGCCTTCAATTGTTTTCAGTTGTTTAGTTCAACTATTTTGAGTTGTTGCAATAATTTGTAGGCTCATAGATGATAAGTCAGTCAAGCTGTTTGCAATTCTTGAGTGGGTCCGAATTCAATTTTTATGTTTTATTAGTTGAGGGTTGACTACAATACAAAGAAAAAAAGAGCAAGAAAAGCTAAGAGTGTATTTTTGCACCACTATGTTAATAGCTGTTACTATGTTAACCAGTCACTTGGCCAGTGACTGCTTAACTTTAAGCGTCTTTTCATGGATTTCCGTGGCTGGAACTCTTGAAGCCCAGTGACTGAAAAGCTCACTGGTGACATCACACAAAGACTCAGCAACGCAAAAACATCCACTGAGCTCACGGGTGTCCCACAAGAATATCCAGTGACCTCTTCAGTGACTGGGCCAGCGACGCAAAAATGCACTCTAACATTTCCGTTCATATTTTTCATATTTTTTCTTTGAACTCTTGGCAATGGACAAATGAATATTCATACATAACTATCATACTGAAAACAAAATTGATACCAAAACTTTCATTATCTTAAATCCTATGCAATCTTTAGCAAAATCACAATATAATTTAACTTTTTTTTTTTTACTTAAATTTATGTTACATCATTACATTAATTGAATTTGGACACACTTCCTCATTTTAGTTATTTCATTCCCACTAATTTTTGATTGTAAATGTGCTTTCATGCTGATACTCTAAATGCTGGTTTTTTATTATAAAGATGCTTTCATATTGATACTTAAATTGCAAGTTGACTGTTCCTATGCCCTAGTCCCTAGAGATATCGCAAATAAAAAATTACTGGAAGGAGGAAGAGTTCTAGTGAAACATATTCTATTCAGATTGTGATAAATAGATTAGATGATATAGCTGTCTCATTGTTTTTCCACTAGTTTTTGCCAAATAGATTATTGTAAAGAGGTAGTGTCTAAACCACTATTAGTTGTGTTTATCATAGGGTCATCAATAGCTACGATCTATGTCCGTGGCATTCTCTTCAGCATTTTCGGAGAAAAGAAAAGTTTCAAGCACCTGAATACACCATCATAATCCAGATAGTCCATTTTATGGAAAAACTGGATGAAAAACTCTCAATGTAGACGAGTATTGCTGTCCCTTTTTTTCCATTTTCTCAACAACAAAAAATCGAAGGTTTTTCTTCTTTTATTTTTCCGGTCCTTTTTCACACTATGACAAAGACTGCTCAGAAAAAATAGAGAAGAAAGTACTCTGTGGGACGAGTTCCCATTTTATACAGTAAGCACCATTTGAGTTTTAGCGGGTTTTTAGGAGGGGGGCTGAAAAGTTGACAAGAATGGAAGTGTTGCGCAAAGCCGGAAATCAGCACCGACTAAGTAAAATCAAAATTTCTTTTTTATACTTGATAGATGGCATTAGATCTGGCGTTTCATGTTGGAGAATTTGAAGATGCGGGAAACCACGCGGGGGTGATTCCAAGCGGATTGGCCAATATTTTCAATTTAAAAAGCTTGTTGATATGAGTGCGAGCGACGCGAAGCGTCGCGAGCGGCAAATTTTTGGAAAATTACACTTTCTATACAAAATTGACACTGTTTTGCCAGCCAAAGTGGCACCAAGAAAACGGCTGATTGGCAACCCTGCATATAGTATTCATCGGTCATTCAGAGTGATAACATCTTTTAGTTTAAAATAGTTTCATGCAGTGCGCAATGACGGGGAGAAGTTAGCCACGCCCCCCAGCATAGCAGCGTCTCCGGATAAAGATTCATTTCTTTGACAACTGAGGAAGAGAGCGCTACAAAGCTGTATCCCGGGCTAATGCGGGACGCAACGAATAAACTCTACTGCCGGAGAATATTACTGGTAGAGAATAAGGTAGGCAATCTTAATTATCTTGAACAAGCAAGCAGAAATGGAAGGGAACCAGATTCAGCGACATCAACTTCCAGATGCATCAGATCCCGACACTATTTCTAAGTTTATGCGTGAAATAAATTTCAAACTGGATTTCATCCCACAGCTCTCAATCAGCTTATCCGGTATAGAGTCACAAAGGGATAGTTTTAGTATACAGCTAGATACAACAAAATCAGAAATTTCAAGCGATCTAGCGGAAATGAGGAACCAGCTCAGGGAGTCTACACTGAAAATTGACTCGTTGGATGCAGAAATAAAGCGTTATAACCTCATGTTTTACAATTACCGTGTGACTGGTCCGTCCCAGTCGAGTTTGAAGGATGAGCTATGTGAGTTTCTTAGCTGGTACCTCCCGCACCTGCAGCTTTCTCGGAAGGACATAAAGGATGCTTTCCGCCTGAGATCAGAACCTGTAATAGTTAAGTGGCATGACTTGGAAATCAGAAATGCGGTTCTCAGGAAAAGTTTGTATTGAAACAGAACGGTGTAGGGGTTGCTTCGGAATATACTACGTATCAACGTGAGGCTAGAAAATATTTAAAGCCAGTGCTGTCCCAAGCCCTTGTAAAAGGTCAAAATAAGCGGCTCAGAGAAGATAGGCTTGTCATTGAAGGTAAAACGTACACATACGACCATGAATGTCAAAAATTAAAAGAAATGACTGTAAGCCGCCCAATTAGGCCCCCTTATTCAGCGCAAAGTAACTCAGAGATCAGAGGCATAAATGCCGCTAATGTAAATGAAAGTAACCAGAACCAGAGTTCAGTGCAAAATTGCCCTTCAGATCAGTCGGAATTTTCTGGTAATGAAAGTGACACGAACACGATATTTGAAAGAAAAAGCATCTTGCCGAAAACAGTACGAAGAGGGAAAGGACGTAAGAGCAGCAAGAATAGCCCCGTCGACAATACTTAGAGTCGCGCCGCTAGAAATGTACGGAAAAGAAATGACAAGCCATCGACAAGCCATCGACAAGCCGGGTTAGTGGTGGCAATTGGCCACCAAGTTACAGACAAAACACACGCCCGTTCAGGCAGCTACAGGGAAATCAACCTTGGCAGTACAGAGGTATTAACAGGCCTAGGAGCGACGATTATTACCGGTTAGCTTTCCCCCCGAGTGATTATGGAGCCCAATAGGCAAGGCCATGCACAAACCCTGAAGTTTGTATCTTGGAATGTACAGGGTATAAAAAATAAGTTAAGTTCTGTGGAAAGTGAATTGTCAAATTTTGACTTTGTAGCATTAATAGAAACCTGTCATTGCCCTAGTGAAACTCCAAGTAAGAGGTTTCAATGCAGAAAGTGTATCGCGAGAGGTAGCTTTGAACAATCGTTATTTTGGAGGCCTGGTAGTGTTGATAAAAGATGAGTCTTTCAAAAGTTATACAAAGCTTAAAAGTAAATCAGAGAATGTTATTTGGATTAGATTAGAATGTTTAGATGGACTGTGTATTGTAATAGGATAGGTTTATATTATGCCTCAAAATAGCGCGTACCGAAATGAAGATACGTGGAATTTGTTGGTAAAAGAAATAGAAGAAAATAGAGCTAATTTTGAAAATGATAGATTTATATTAATGGGTAATTTTAATGCTTATACTTGTGATGAAGTTGAATTAAATGATGTGTTAATTCCAGGTATTCCGTCAGCAGTCCCAGCCGTCTACAGGATTCCCAGAGCCAGCAGGGATGAAAAAAGAAGAATAAATCAATGGGGAAGAAGGTTGCTGACACTATGCGCAGAATCGCGTTTGATGATTGGAAATGGAAGATTTGGAAAGGATAAAAATCGGGATGAGTTTAACTGCGTATCGAGGGCTAAAGCAAGTTTAATTGATTATGTTTTGGCGGATATTAGCTGGGATCTGAATGACCTTAATGTGGATGTGCTTAAGCTAGTAGAATAGGACCATCTACCGGTATTTTTAGAAATTAGATCAAGAAGTGCTCCCCATGGGAGGGATATTTCAAGGGAAAATCGTATTTATAATGAAAATGTTAGACATCAGCTACCTAGGGAATGGTCTACAGAGGAAAAAGTTAAATTAAGTGAAACTTTTCAGAGGATGATGCAGCAATAAGGCTAAGTGATTTAGAGAAGATAAATAACCAAGATAGATTGATAGAAGAGTTCACGGAGATTTTACATGAAAAAGCAGGACCAGTTCTAGAAAATAAAGGAGGTTGTAAGGATTTATAATTTTTTGATGTGGAATGTAGAATAAAAAAATTAGAATCGATTAAAGATTTAGAGATATTGAGGGAAGAGAAAAAAGAGGAAAACAGGCTTAGTCGAGTAACAAGGTTTAAAATTGTTCGCCGAGAGTATAAACTCCTTTTAAAACAGAAGAAGAGACAGGCTATTCAAAAAGGTAAGGAGGAGCTGATCCAGTTCTATGAAAAGAGTGATATGTGGTCTTTCTGGAGAATGATAAAAAAGAGGCCTCCTTAGCCCAGCCAAGAGTACCTGACCCGAAAATATGGCCGACATACTACAACGACGTGGTTCAGAAAGATTATTCGTTTGACTGCTGGTTCAGCGACGAATTATCGAATACAGAGAAGGATATCAGCCTCCCTCTGAAAGAACACGATTATGATCTGATAAAAACCGCATCGAAAGAAGAAATCAAAGAATGCATAAGCGCCATGGATGGTGGATCAGCACCTGGTAGCGATGGAGTCCCAACAAAGATCTTGAAACAATTCTGACTTCTATTTATCCCCATACTCTTAGCTATCTTCAACTCAGTTCTGGCTTCTGGAGAATGGCCCTCACCCTGGAAAACATCTTTGATCTTGCCGCTTTTCAAAAAAGGAGACCCAGGGGACCACAGTAATTATCGACCGATATCTTTAGTACCTAGTCTTAGCAAAATATTAGAAGGAATACTTGATTCTAGATTAGCTCATTGGTTAGAAAAATATATGATTTTGAAAGAAGAGCAGGCAGGATTTTGAGATGGATATAATGCTATTGATAGGGTTTTAGTTCTACAGGCGCTTATAGAGAAATATGCAAAAGGGAAGAATAGGTTGTACGTTGCATTTTTAGATCTAGAAAAGGCCTTTGACAGTATTGATAGGATTCTCCTGTGTCTAGAACTGTTAAAGGTAGGTTTACCAAGACTCTTCGTTAGGATATTGGCTGATATATATAGAAAGACATTTGGTATAATAAAGTTTTAGGGAAGGGATTATCGTTACCGATTGAAATTAGAAAAGGTGCAAAACAGGGTAGCAGTATTTCGCCTAGGTTTTTCACGTTGTACAGAAATGATTTTGTTGACCAATTTAAAAAGGTATGGGCCCCTACGGTGTCACTAGGGAACCTGACATTCTCTCTGTTATTTCTTTTGCTGATGAGGCGGTGTTGATAGGAAAGTCACCAGAGGAGCTCCAAATCATATTGAGAATATTAGAAGAATATTTAGATAGAAAGAAACTAGTGTTGAATATCAAAAAGACTGAGATTGTGGTTTTTAGAGGAATTCGTGTGGATAATGATGATCAAAAAGTAGAATTTTATTATAAAGGTGAAAAAGTGAAAGAGAGTGAAAATTTTAAATATTTGGGAGTAACACTTTCAGCAAAAGGAGGATGGAAGGATCATGTAAAAGAGATGATCAAGAAAGAGAAAGCAGTTTCAGCTGTTATTTTACGCAACTCAAGCCTTTCAAGTATAAAAGATCTAAAAATGCATAAATATGTTTTTAATTCTAAAGTTTTACCTACTATCTATTATGGAGCTGAGCTCTGTGGGCATGACCCGGCAGCACAATTGGAATCAATTCAGCTGCAACACTTCAAAAGATTAATTGGTCTTCACGTAACGACCCACAATCAGGCAATAAAAGGTGACCTAGGAATATTTTCGCTGAGAACGAGTAGATTAGCACAGATGATCCGGTACTGCCTAAAGGTTCTAAGTCTGTCAGAAAGGTTAGCAAAAGCAGCTTATGTGGAGATGCTATGGTTGAAACGTTAAAGATCGTGGCCGTGTCAAATAAAAAATGTTTTAAATGGAGTGGGATTATCTTATATTTGGAATGAGGGACTGACCCTCAGATCAGGATGAGCCGTTTTTGGCTAAGATTATAGAAAGAATAAAAGACCAGGAAGTCCAAATGTGGACCCAGGCAGTTAAAAGACCTGACACATTGAAATTTTATTCCCAAATAAAAGAGATATTTGGATTTGAATATTATTTTATACTAGGATTACCGGGGGAGACATTAAGGACTTGGTTTCGGATCCGAGGGAATTGCCTGCCACTAAAAAATAGAAAACGAGTATTTGAAAGATAAAGGATGGCCCCAGACGCAATTGCGGATTACTCTTACCCAGATGTAACCTTCTTGATACCATCTTATCTCAGATGGTAGTAGACTAGAACCTTATACTTCTACCAGACTATGTACCAAACAGGTTCTTCTAGTAGGTAAACAGGTCATCACACTCTTTCAAGGAATATACATGTTTTTTTTTATTATGACATCGATTTTTTGTGTGTCAGTCGATTATGTAGTAGATTGCTAAGTACTATTTTGCCAACGCCCCCGTACAAACAGGTCTATAGGTCTTTACACTCTGGGAATGGCGCGATTTCAAAGTTCAATGTCTTTTTGGTGATAAAGCCAAACCAGCACGTCTTGTTTCATTGATTTTTTATTGCCGAGAGGAATCGATTTTTTGTGTGTCAGTCGATTAGAGAAAGTTCCGTGGTCATTAATCTTTAAGTTGATTAGTAGGTTTTTTTTTTTTAAACTTGGATAAAATGTTTTTAAAACTATTACTACGAATGCTAAATTAATTCCATTTTTTGAAATAGGAGCGAGATTGTGTGATGCTATAAGACTGGTTTCGCTTCATGGGTTCATTAATAGAAGGACTAATGTTTATGAAAAGGGTAATTACTTCTTTAGTTTACGAGATTTGCGAATTTTTTGCGAAAAGATATTTGCGTAGACGCTTACAAGGGACATTGCTAGAAAGTATTCAATAGCTTAATTGAAAAGTAACGATAGAATGACATTGTGACTTGAACTAGCTTAACCTCGCCGATGAGGTCTGTATAAAAATAAATTAACGATAGAAAAATAATGTCAATTTACAAAGAAATGTCTGTCCCGAGGTCTGAGGGGGGTGGGTTGCTGAGAGTGGGTATGTTCACTAGTGTTCAGTTAAAGGGGGTACAGTTGCCCGGAGGGTTTCGGTTATACACGGGTTCAGATACAAGGGGGGTTCAGTTGCACGGGGGGTATCCGTTTTTTTCGTAAATCGGGCTCCCTGTTTTCAAAATCCCTTTTTCTTCTGAGGCTTGGAGCATTTGGTGGCTAGATATTAAACGTAATGAAATTTAGCACGGAGGTTCAGTTGTACAGGGTTTCAGTTATACAGTGGTTCAGTTACATAGGGGTTCTTTGTGTTAAATAAGTAGTTTTTGTATCTTTTAAAAGAGCTTTACGGGGATTGAGAGACTCAGTTGCCTAATTCCGTGTGATTTTTCTTTACTTGATGGTCATTAAAATCGATATTTTTTTGTTAAATAAGTAGTTTTTGTATCTTTTAAAAGATCTTTACGTGGATTGAGAGACTCAGTTGCCTAATTCCGAGTGATTTTTTTTTACTTGATGGTCATTAAAAACGAAATTATTTTTTTAAATAAGTAGTTTTTGTATCTTTTAAAAGATCTTTACGGGGATTGAGAGACTCAGTTGCCTAATTCCATGTGATTTTTCTTTACTTGATTTCCATTAAAAACGAAATTTTTATGTTAAATAAGTAGTTTTTGTATCTTTTAAAAGAGCTTTACGGGGATTGAGAGACTCAGTTGCCTAATTCCGTGTGATTGTTCTTCACTTGATGGTCATTAAAAACGAAATTTTCGTGTTAAATAAGTAGTTTTTGTATCTTTTAAAAGAACTTTACGGGGATTGAGAGACTCAGTTGCCTAATTCCGTGTGATTTTTCTTTACTTGATAGTCATTAAAAAAGAAATTTTAGTGTTAAATAAGTAGTTTATTAATATATTAAAATAGCATTAAGTGTTATTAGAGAATCAGATGCCAAAATCCGTTTGATTTTTAAATACATGAGCTTCAAAATAAACCAAATTTTTGTGTTAAAAAAGTAGTTTTTGTTTCTTTTAAAGGAGCTTTACGGGTATTGAGAGACTCACTCGCCTAATTCCGTGTGATTTTTCTTTACGTGATGGTCATTAAAAACTAAATTTTTTTGTTAAATAAGTTGTTTTGTATCTTTTAAATGAGCTTTTCGGGGATTGAGAGAGTCACTTTAATTAGTCCATTTTGTTTTTCTTTCCGTGAGGGTCATTAAAAACGAAATTTTTGTGTTAAATAAGTAGTTTTGTATATTTTAAAAGAGCTTTACGGGGTTTTAGTGAATCATTTGCCTGATTACGTGTGATTTTTCTTTAATTGGTAGTCATAAAAATATAAATATATTTTATAATTACTAAGTATTTGGTTCTTTTAAAAGAGATTTTCGGGGATTGAGAGACTCAGTTGCCCAATTCCGTGTGTTTTTTCTTTACTTGGTGGTCGTTAAAAACGAAATTTTTGTGTTAAATAAGTAGTATTTTAATATTTTAAAATATATATTATTGTTTTTTTATAAAAGGTATAATCTGAAAGAGTTTTTTTTCTTTACTTTTTTTTCTTTAAAATCGAAATATGTGTTTTAAATAAGTAGTTTTTGTATCTTTTAAAATAGCTTTAAGGGGATTGAGAGACTCAGTTGCCTTTTTCCGTGTGTTTTTTCTTTACTTGGTGGTCGTTAAAAACGAAATTTTTGTGTTAAATAAGTAGTTTTTGCATCTTTTAAAAGAGCTTTACGGGGTTTGAGAGACTCAGTTGCCTAATTCCATGGGTTTTTTATTTACTTTGTGGTCATAAAAAACGATATTTTCGTGTTAAATAAGTAGTTTTTGTATCTTTTAAAAGAGCTTTAAGGGGTTTGAGAGACTCTGTAATGCAGTAGTTTTTCAGTAAAGACACTCGATATCCTAAAAGTGTTTAATTCAAACTTTTTTTTAATTCAAAACTTCGAAATTTTTCAACTTTATTTATTTTTTTCTTTCTGTACATAACTTAAAATGTCAAAATATGCTTACAGTTCTAACAATTGCGCTCTGTGATTGGTCAGAGACACGATGTGACTTTCCCACTGGCATTCTATGACCGTTTATTGACAGCGCTCTGTGATTGGTCAGAGACACTATGTGACTTTCCCACTGGTATTCTATGACTGGTTATTGACACAACCTAATCTATTGCATGTATTAAATCAGTATTTTTTACGCAGTGGAACGATAAACACATAAGTCATATATTTAAAAAAAAAAAGTGAAGATGGAACATTTTAATAAAGTGTGTTTACATAACAAGGTTTTTGTAGCATTGAATGCCGACAAAAAGAAATATCTAAACTTTGAAACAAGTACAGGTGGTAGCACTATTGGAAATGTATGCATGCATTGTCATGACAGTAAGGAATTAAATTTCTTTGGAATACCGAAAAAATTCAACTCTTATGTTGGTGGTTATGCGAGATTGAGATCTCCAGAGATGATTGCACTCAAAGAGAATGCCAACATAAAAATAATCATTGATGATAGAGGACAACTCCTTGCTACTGTTGCAGGTAACACATTACCTACTGATACATCCAATCGTCACCTTTCAGGTATTAGCATTCAACGGAAGATCAATAAAAGAAAGGCCTACTCTTCTACTAATATCGTAAACCATATCTCGTCTACGTGCCGAAACTGTTACCTGTGTAAAAATAATGTGATAATAGACAGTGAAATTGCCAGAAAAATAAAAAGGGCATTGTCAGAAAATATCACGATGGAATATAAAGATGAATCGATGAAAAACAAAGCACCAGCAAACGTTACTGCCATTGGTCAAAACAGTCATTGAACCAAATAATACCAAAGACGAAAAGCATATTGAGCCTTTTGATGAGACACCAGTAAAAATTGTGTATGACTCAAAATGGAATAATGATTATTCTACTGATTACTAACTAAGAGAAGACAATAGCTATAATATCAAGAGAGAACATTGTGAACTATTTTATGGAACAGATTCAAAATGTACAAATTTTATTGTTGATATTAATAATGTATCATAATATATTTTTTATATTGATATTCTACATAGCATTATTTCATTAAAAATATATTTTGCATTACATTGTTATTTGTTCATTATTTTTAGAGTCAGCTAGCATATCAAACGTTTAGAATGTCTAATAAAACGTCGGAGATGTAAGAAAAGGAATTTGCATACATCTATTGTCAGACACATGGGGACAAATTTTTTCTTGAATTCACCTCCTGGATAAATAAAAAAAAGACATTTCATTCAATAAATTATGACGAAACTCTAAGTAAGCTACAAACTCTGTCTTGAAGTTACCTCATTGATACACAATGCAGAAATTTCATTTAAGAAATTATCAAAAATTGTAAGTAAGTAGCAAATTCTTTCAAAAATATGTTAATACGTTTAAGCACTAAATATCTTTAAGCTTAACCCGTCTTTATTCTTCAGAATAGTTTTATTCATTTCATTAAATTAAGAAGAAATTGTAAGTAAGTAACAATAGCTTTTTTGAATTCGTTTCCTGGACACAATACAGATATTTAATTCAAGAAATAATAATAAAATCGCAAGTAAGTAATAAAGTCCTTATTGTTTTCCCCTCTTGGATACACACTACTGAAATTTCATTCAAGAAATTATGACGGAATTCTAAATAGGTAACACACTCATGTTACCTCATGGATACACAATGCAGAAATTTCATTTAAGAAATTATCAAAAATTTTATGTAAGTAGCAAATTCTTTCTTGAATTCGCCTCCTGGGTAAATAAAAAGACAGTTCATTAAAGAAATTATGAAAAAATTGTAAGTAAGTAGCAAATTCTTTCTTGAATTCACCTGCTGAATAAACAAAAAAAAGACATTTCCTTCGAGAAATTATGACAAAATTCCAAGTAAGTAACAAACTCTATATTTTTTTCATAACTTAGATACACGATGTAGAAATTTAATTCAAGAAATTATGAAAAAATTCTCAGTAAGTAGCAATTTCTTTCTTGAAGTCAACTCTTGGATACACAATACGGAAATTTCATTTAAGAAATTATGAAAAAAAACAATTTATTTCTTGAAGTCAAATCTTGGATACACAATACAGAAATTTCATTCAAGAAATTATGAAAATATTTGTAAGTAAGTAACAAACTCTTTTTTTTCACCTCTTGGATATACTATACAAATACTTCATTCAAGAAATTATGAAAAAATCGCAAGTAAGTAACTTTTTTTTTCTCTTTATCAAAAACAATTTTCACTTAGCTACACGATGTAGAAATTTAATTCAAGAAATTAGGAAAAATTCTCAGTAAGTAACACTTTCTTTCTTGAAGTCAACTCATGGATACACAATACGGAAATTTCATTCAAGAATTTCATGACTTAGATACACGATGTAGAAATTTGATTCAAGAAATTTTAAAAAAATTCTCAGTAAGTAACAATTTCTTTCTTGAAGTCATCTCTTGGATACACAATGCAGAAATTTCATTCAAGAAATTATGAAAATATTTGTAAGTAAGTAACAAACTCTTTATTGATTTCAACTATTGGATATACAGTACAGATACTTCATTAAAGAAATTATTAAAAAATATCAATTAAGTAACTTTTTTTTCTCTTTATCACAAACAAATTTCAATTAGATAAATGATGTAGAAATTTAATTCAAGAAATTATTGAAAAATTCTCAGTAAGTAAAAATTTATTTATTGAAGTCAACTCTTGGATACGCAATACGGAAATTTGATTCAAGAAATTATGAAAAATTGTAACTAAGTAGCAAATTCTTTCTTGAATTTACCTGCTGGACAAACAAAAAAGAAATTTCGTTCAAGAAATTATGACAAAGTTCTAAGTAAGTAACAAACTCTTTATTGTTTTCACGAGTTAGATATACGACGTAGAAATTTAATTCAAGAAATTATGAAAAAATTCTCAGTCTAAGTAGCAAATTTTCTTGAATTCACCTGTTGGATAAACAAAAAAACAAAAAAGACATTTCGTTCAAGAAATTATGACAAAATTCTAAGTAAGTAACAAACTTTATTGTTTTCACGAGTTAGATATACGATGTAGAAATTAAATTCATGAAATTATGAAAAAAATTCTCAGTAAGTAACCATTTCTTCTTGAAGTTATCTATTTGATACACAATACGGAAATTTCATTCAATAAATTATGAAAATATTTGTAAGTAAGTAACAAACTCTTTATTAATTTCACCTCTTGGATATGCAGTACAGATACTTCATTCAAGAAATTATGAAAAAATCGCAAGTAAGTAGCTTTTTTTTTCTTTATCACAAACAATTTTCACTTAGCTACATGATGTGGGAAATTTAATTCAATAAATTATTAAAAAATTTTAAGTAATTAACAATTTATTTATTGAAGTCAACTCTTGGATACACACAATACGGAAATTTCATTCAAGAAATTATAAAAAATATTTGTAAGTAAGTAACAAGCTCTTTATTGATTTCACCTCTTGAATATACATTCACCTTCATTCAAGAAACGTGATTAAACACGTTTTGAAACTACATGCTATTTGTATGCCTTTCCTTGGCACCTTTCCAAACGAGCGGGATTCCCCACTGGTTCCTACACATTGCAAAAAAGTGAGCAGTACGAAAACTCCACGTTATCAACCTGACGGGTTTTTTAGGGACCAAGACGGAGAGATCTCCAAATTCTACACCGCTTTATTACATTTTTTGACGGTTCCGGGACACGACGTTACGGCGCGCCACGTACAGTGGGCTTCATGTAAATTAAAAAAATGGAATAAAGCAATGTCGAAGTTGCGTATCTCTCCTTATTGGTCCCTAAAAAACCAGTCGGGTTGAAAACGTGGAGTTTTCGTACTGCTCACTTCTTGCAATGTGTAGGAACCAGTGGGGAATCCCCGCTCGTTTGGAAAGGTGCCAAGGAAAGGCATACAAATAGCATGTAGTTTCAAAACGTGTTTAATCACGTTTTTTGAATGAAGTATCTGTACTGTATATTCAAGATGTGAAATCAATAAAGAGCTTGTTACTTACTTACAAATACTTTTTATAATTTCTTGAATGAAATTTCCGTATTGTGTGTATCCAAGAGTTGACTTCAAGAAAGAAATTGTTACTTACTGAAATTTTTTTTTCATAATTTCTTGAATTAAATTTTCCACATCGTGTAGCTAAGTGAAAATTGTTTGTGATAAAGAAAAAAAAGCTACTTACTTACGATTTTTTCATAATTTCTTGAATGAAGTATCTGTAATGTATATCCAAGAGGTTAAATTAATAAAGAGTTTGTTACTTACTTACAAATATTTTCATAATTTCTTGAATGAAATTTCCGTATTGTGTATCCAAGAGTTAACTTCAAGAAAGAAATGGTTACTTACTGAGAATTTTTTTCATAATTTCATGAATTTAATTTCTACATCTTATATCTAACTCTTTAAAACAATAAAGTTTTTTAATTAATTATAATTTTGTCATAATTTCTTTAACTAAATGTCTTTTTTGTTTTTTTTTTTTTTATCCAACAGGTGAATTCAAGAAAGAATTTGCTACTTAGACTGAGAATTTTTTCATAATTTCTTGAATTAAATTTCTACGTCGTATATCTAACTCGTGAAAACAATAAAGAGTTTGTTACTTACTTAGAATTTTGTCATAATTTCTTGAACGAAATTTTTTTTTGTTTGTCCAGCAGGTAAATTCAAGAAAGAATTTGCTACTTAGTTACAATTTTTTCATAATTTCTTGAATCAAATTTCCGTAGTGCGTATCCAAGAGTTGAATTCAAGAAAGAAATTTTTACTTACTGATAATTTTTCAATAATTTCATGAATTAAATTTCTACATCATTTAGCTAAGTTAAAAGTGTATGTTATAAATAGAGATAATAGTTACTTACTTGCGATTTTTTCACAATTTATTGAATGAAGTCTATGTAATGTATATAAAAGAGGTGAAATAAAAAAATAGTTTGTTACTTACTTAAAAATATTTTAATAATTTCTTTAATGAAATTTCCGCATTGTGTATCCAAGAGATGACTTCAAGAAAGAAATTGTTACTTACTGAGAATTTTACTGAGAATTTTTTCATAATTTCTTGAATCAAATTTCTACATCGTGTATCTAAGTCATGAAATCTTGAATGAAATTTCCGTATTGTGTATCCATGAGTTGACTTCAAGAAAGAAATTGTTACTTACTGAGAATTTTTTCCTAATTTCTTGAATTAAATTTATACATCGTGTAGCTAAGTGAAAATTGTTTTTGATAAAGAGAAAAAAAAAGTTACTTACTTTAGGTTTTCTCATAATTTCTTGAATGAAGTATCTGTACTGTATATCCAAGAGGTGAAAACAAAAAGAGTTTGTTACTTACTTGCAAATATTTTCATAATGTTTTGAATGAAATTTCCGTATTGTGTATCCAAGAGTTGACTTCAAGAAAGAAATTGTTTTTTTTCATAATTTCTTAAATGAAATTTAAGTATTGTGTATACAAGAGTTGACTTCAAGAAAGAAATTGCTACTTACTGAGAATTTTTTCATAATTTCTTGAATTAAATTTATACATCGTGTATCTAAGTCATGAAAACAATATAGAGTTTGTTACTTACTTGGAATTTTTTCGTAATTTCTCGAACGAAATGTCTTTTTTGTTTATTCAGCAGGTGAATTCAAGAAATAATTTTCTAATTACTTACAATTTTTTCATAATTTCTTTACTGAATTGTAATTTTTATTAACGCATAATTCGAATTCAATAATGAATTTAATACTTACTTAAAATTTTTTATAAGTTCTTAATTGAAATTTCTGCATTGTGTATTCATGAGGTCACAGAAGTGTGCTACCTATGTAGAATTAATTCATAATTTCTTGAATGAAATTTCAGTATTGTGTATCCAATAGGGGAAAACAATAAAGACTTTATTACTTACTTGCGATTTTATTATTATTTCTTGAATTAAATATCTGTATTGTGTCCAGGAAGCGAATTCAAGAAAGCTATTGTTACTTACTTACAATTTCTTCTTAATTTAATGAAATGAATAAAACTATTCTAAGCAATAAAGACGGGTTAAGCTTAAAGATATTTATTGCTTAAACGTATTAACATATTTTTGAATTAATTTGCTACTTACTTACAATTTTTTATAATTTCTTGAATGAAATTTCTGCATTGTGTATCCATGATGTAACTTCAATACAGAGTTTGTAGATTAATTAGAGTTTAGTCATAATTTCTTGACTGAAATGTCTTTTTTTTATTTATCCAGGAGGTGAATTAAAGAAAAAATTTGTCCCCATTTGTCTGACAATAGATGTATGCAAATTCCTTTTCTTAAATATCCGACGTTTTATTAGACATTCTAAACGTTTGATATGCTAGCTTACTCTAAAAATAATAAACACATAACAATGTAATGCAAAATATATTTTTAATGAAATAATGCTATGTAGAATATTAATACAAAAAATATATTATGATACATTATTAATATCAACAATTGACTTTGGACATTTTGAATCTGTTCCATAAAATAGTTCACCATGTTCTCTCTTGATATTATAGATATTGTCTTCTCTTAGTTCATAATCAGTAGAATAATCATTATTCCATTTTGAGTCATACACAATTTTTACTGGTGTCTCATCAAAAGGCTCAATATGATTTTCGTCTTTGGTATTATTTGGTTCAATGACTGTTTGACCAATGGCAGTATCGTTTGCTGGTGCTTTGTTTTTCATCGATTCATCTTTATATTCCATCGTGATATTTTCTGACAATGTCCTTTTTATTTTTCTGGTAATTTCACCGTCTATTATCACATTATTTTTACACAGGTAACAGTTTCGGCACGTAGACAAGATATGGTTTACGAGATTAGTAGAAGAGTAGGCCTTTCTTTTATTGATCTTCCGTTGAATGCTAATACCTGAAAGGTGACAATTGGATGTATCAGTAGGTAATGTGTTACCTGCAATAGTAGCAAGGAGTTGTCCTCTATCATCAACGATTTTTTTATGTTGTCATTCTCTTTGAGTGCAATCATCTCTGAAGATCTCAATCTCACATAACAAACAACATAAGAGTGAAATTTTTTCGGTATTAAAAATAATTTATATTAATTACTTTAATTCACATTAATGAATAAATATAAAATAGTCCTAAAACCTGTACAATTTTAAAATATTAAATATTTTTCTGTGTCGGCATTCAATGCTACAACAACCTTGTTATGTAAACAAACTTTATTAAGATGTTCCATCGTCACTTTTTTTTTAAAGGTATTACTTGTTTGTTTATAATTCCACTGAGTACAAAATAATGATTTAATAATTGAAATAGATTCGGTTGTTTAAATAGAAAGACAGGTAATACAAGTGGGACAGTCACATCATGTCTCTGATACCTCACAGAGTGCTGTCAATAACCGGTCATAGAATGCCAGTGGGAAAGTCACATCGTGTCTCTGACCAATCACAGAGCGCAATTGTTAGAACTGTAAGCATATTTTGACATTTTAAGTTATGTACAGAAATAAAAAAATAAATAAATTTGAAAAATTTCGAAGTTTTAGAAAAGTTTGAATTAAACACTTTTAGGATATCGAGTGTCTCTACTGAAAAACTACTGAATTACAGAGTCTCTCAAGCCCCTTAAAGCTATTTTAAAATATAAAAAAACTACTTATTTAACACAAAAATTTCTTTTTTAATGACCATCAATTAAACAAAAAACACACTGAAACTGGCATCTGAGTCTCTCAAACCCCTTAAAGCTATTTTAAAAGATAAAAAAACTACTTATTTAAAACTAAAATTTAGTTTTTAATGACTACTAAGTAAAGAAAAACCACACGGAATTAGGCAACTGAGTCTCTCAAACCCCTTAAATCTCTTTTAAAAGATACAAAAACTACTTATTTAACACATAAATTTCTTTTTTAACGACCACCCAGTAAACATAAACCTCACGGAAACAGGCAACTGAGTCTCTCAACCCCCGTAAAGCTCTTTTAAAAGATACAAAAACTACTTATATAACATTAAAATTTCGTTTTTAATGACTACCAAGTAATGAAAAAACACACGTAATTAGGCAACTGAGTCTCTCAATCACCTTAAATCTCTTTTAAAAGATACAAAAACTACTTATTTAAAACAAAAATTTCGTTTTTAAGGACCACCAAGTAAAGAAAAAACACACGGAATATGGCAACTGTGTCTCTCAATCCCCGTAAAGCTCTTTTAAAATATACAAAATCTACTTATTTATCAAAAAACTTTAGATTTTAATGACTACCAAGTAAAGAAAAATCACACGGAATGAGGCAACTGAGTCTCTCAATCCCCTTAAAGCTCTTTTAAAAGATACAAAAACTACTTATATAACACAAAAATTTCTTTTTTAACGACCAACAAGTAAAGAAAAATCAAACGGAATTTTGCAACTGACTCTCTCAATCCCCGTAAAGCTCTTTTAAAAGATACAAAACTACTTATTTAACACAAAAATTTCGTTTTTAATGACCAACAAGTAAAGAAAAATCAAACCGAATTAGGCGACTGATTCTCTCAATCCCCGTAAAGATACTTTAAAATATAAAAAAACTACTTATTTAACACAAAAATTTCGTTTTTAATGACCATCAAGTAAATAAAAATCACACGGAATTAGGCAACTGAGTCTCTCAATCCCCGTAAAGATCTTTTAAAAGAAAAAAAAACTACTTATTTAAGACAAAAATTTCGTTTTTAATGACCATCAAGTAAAGAAAAATCACACGGAATTAGTCAACTGATTCTATCAATAAACGTTAAGTTCTTTTTAAATTTTTAAAAACTACTTATTTAACAGGAAAATTTTGTTTTTTAATGACCATCAAGTAAGGAAAAATAACACGGAATTAGGCAACTGAGTCTCTCAATCCCCGTAAAGCTCTTTTAAAAGATACAAATAATAATTATTAAACATAAAAATAACGTTTTTAATGACCATCAAGAAAAGAAAAATCACACGGAATTAGGCAACTGAGTCTCTCAATCCCCGTAAAGCTCTATTAAAAGATACAAACACTACTTATTTAACATAAAAATTTCGTTTTTAATGACCATCAAGTAAAAAAAATCACACGGAAATAGGCAACTGAGTCTCTCAAACCCCTTAAAGCTCTTTTAAAAGATAGAAAAACTACTTATTTAACACAAAAATTTCGTTTTTAATGACTATCAAGTAAAGAAAAATCACACGGAATCAGGCAACTGAGTCTCTCAATCCCCGTAAAGCTCTTTTAAAAGATACAAAAACTACTTATTTAACACAAAGAACCCCCATGTAACTGAACCCCTGTATAACTGAAACCCCTGTACAACTGAACCTCCGTGCTAAATTTCATTACGTTTAATATCTAACCACCAAATGCTCCAAGCCTCAGAAGAAAAAGCGATTTTGAAAACAGGGAGCCCGATTTACGAAAAAAAAGGGATACCCCCGTGCAACTGAACCCCCCTTGTAACTGAACCCGTGTATAACCGAAACCCTCCGTGCAACTGTATCCCCTTTAACTGAACCCTCGTGCCCCTCCCCCCTCTATGCACCCCCCCCCCCGCAAAACACTTTTCAGCCCTGTCTTTTTAAATTGACAATATTTTTCAAACGTTACTTACGTATTATACAGACCACATCGGCGAGGTAAAGCTAGGTCAAGTCACAATGTCATTCTATCGTTACTTTTCAATTAAGCTCTTAAATACTTTCTAGCAATGTCCCTTGTAAGCGTCTACTCAAATATCTTTTCGCAAAAAATTCGCAAATCTCGTAAACTAAAGAAGTAATTACCCTTTTCATAAACATTGGTCCTTCTATTAATGAACCCATGAAGCGAAACCAGTCTTATAGCATCACACAATCTCGCTCCTAGTTCCAAAAATGGAATGCATGTAGCATTCATAGTAATAGGTTTAAAAACCTATTAGCCAAGTTTAAAAAAAAAAACCTACTAATCAACTTACAGATGAATGACCGCGGAACTTTCTCTAATCGACTGACACACAAAAAATCGATTCCTCTCGGCAATAAAAAATCAATGAAACAAGACGTGCTGGTTTGGCTTTATCACCAAAAAGACATTGAACTTTGAAATTGCGTCATTCTCAGAGTGTAAAGACCTATAGACCTGTTTGTACGAGGGCGTTGGCAAAATAGTACTTAGCAATCTACTACATAATCGACTGACACACAAAAAATCGATGTCATAATAAAAAAAAACATGTATATTCCTTGAAAGAGTGTGATGACCTGTTTACCTACTAGAAGAACCTGTTTGGTACATAGTCTGGTAGAAGTATAAGGTTCTAGTCTACTACCATCTGAGATAAGATGGTATCAAGAAGGTTACATCTGAGATAAGAGTAATTCGCAATTGCGTCTGGGGCCATCCTTTATCTTTCAAATACTCGTTTTCTATTTTTTAGTGGCAGGCAATTCCCTCGGATCCGAAACCAAGTCCTTAATGTCTCCCCCGGTAATCCTAGTATAAAATAATATTCAAATCCAAATATCTCTTTTATTTGGGAATAAAATTTCAATGTGTCAGTTCTTTTAACTGCCTGGGTCCACATTTAGACTTCCTGGTCTTTTATTCTTTCTATAATCTTAGCCAAAAACGGCTCATCCTGATCTGAGGGTCCTAGCCCCTCATTCCAAATATAAGATAATCCTACTCCATTTAAAAAAGTTTTTATTTGACACGGCCACGATCTTTAACGTTTCAACCATAGCATCTCCACATAATCTACTTTTGCTAACCTATCTTCTGGCAGACTTAGAACTTTTAGGCAGTACCGGATCATCTGTGCTAATCTACTCGTTCTCAGCGAAAATATTCCTAGGTCACTTTTTATTGCCTGATCGTGGGTCGTTACGTGAAGACCAATTAATCTTTTGAAGTTTTGCAGCTGAATTGATTCCAATTGTGCTGCCGGGTCATGCCCACAGAGCTCAGCTCCATAATAGATAGTAGGTAAAACTTTAGAATTAAAAACATATTTATGCATTTTTAGATCTTTTATACTTGAAAGGCTTGAGTTGCGTAAAATAACAGCTGAAACTGCTTTCTCTTTCTTGATCATCTCTTTTACATGATCCTTCCATCCTCCTTTTGCTGAAAGTGTTACTCCCAAATATTTAAAATTTTCACTCTCTTTCACTTTTTCACCTTTATAATAAAATTCTACTTTTTGATCATCATTATCCACACGAATTCCTCTAAAAGCCACAATCTCAGTCTTTTTGATATTCAACACTAGTTTCTTTCTATCTAAATATTCTTCTAATATTCTCAATATGATTTGGAGCTCCTCTGGTGACTTTCCTATCAACACCGCCTCATCAGCAAAAGAAATAACAGAGAGAATGTCAGGTTCCCTAGTGACACCGTAGGGGCCCATACCTTTTTAAATTGGTCAACAAAATTGGTCTACTGATGGTATTGAGGATGTGGCCCATATTCTCGCCGAGTGCCAGCAACTTTCTCTTTTAAGGGGAAAGTATTTTGAGGGTGGTAATTTGGAATTCCCGGGGATCCTGCAGACGACTCTAGAAAGGACAATCAGGCAGTTATGTAAATATCTAAATGAAGCGTTGACAATCAATGAGTGAAACTTAATATTTATGTTAATTTTCTTGTGGAGTGTATTTAAGAGTACTGTGCTGTATGGTCTGTTTTTTGGCTTGTAAAAAATTATTATTATTATAGTAACTATTGCTCAATGCTCATGTTAATGCTATTTAATATATTGGTTATGGCTGTATAAGAAATCTTGATGATTTTCGTTGAAAAGTTTCTTTACAAAGGCAATGTTATTTAAAGTGACTGAAATAATATGGTAATATCAAAGCAGGATTTCAAATTATAAATCAGTTCAGTTAAACAAACATAACAATGAAAATTATTGAACAAAATCAAACTATCATTGTAGTTATCATTGCTCTTAATATGGAATTATAATCTAATAATTCTGAACAATATTTTTGCTGTACTTTATTGCATATTTACATTAAATAACATTGTATAAAATCCTTCAGTGAGCCTTTAAGAAATAACTCATTTAAAAACTTGTTCATAGACTGAAAAAAAGGCATTTTCTAAAATTATTTTTGCAGTAAAGACCCACCAACAATCTCGGAATGACCACCAACAATCTCAGTAAAGAACCACCAACAATCTTGGAATGGGGGGGGAGATAATCGTTTTGTTCTAAAATGGATATGTTTAGTACATTCTTGAATTGCCCATTCCCGAGATCGCAAATATCTCCCGAGAATTTCGGATTGGATTTTTAGCTCTTAGAAAAAATGAAATAAAACAACTACAGATTAAATTATAAAACTATCTCCGCTGAGGCCTACACATCGCATCACTGTAACAAATAAGAATGTCTTGATAAAAAAAATGAAATAGAAAAGATACCTTATTTCTGTTCAATGATGCTCGCAGAGCAAAGCAAGTACTTCTTAACTTTCTTCGAAAGAATGACTCTTGGGTGTCCATGACGTCACCTAATACAACGTTAACTAGTGCGTATTCCATCAAAGAAAAGAAGACAAATATAGTACAGCCGGACATGAAAATATCGATTGCCTAAAAGTAAATGAATGAATTAATGAAATGAATGAATGAATGAAAAAGCAAATGAATGAAATGAATGAATGGCCTAAAAGTAAATGAATGAACGCAATTTCTTTTACACAAGACTTTGCACTCCAAACGAGGTTGAGACAAGGCTTTAACCATTTTTATTTCACCCTGACTACTTCAAAACCCCCTTATTTAGACGTCTAAACAAACTTTTGGTCAATTCAAAATAAAATTTAGCAATGAACGATTTGTTTAGCGTTAATTTTGGGAATTAGCTAATTCCAAACCCACTCATAAGGAGAAAAAGCGAAAGGAAAACAGTAGGCTACGAATACATACAGTGTGGAGCTATCTAACGTGTATGGAGCTATCTCACGTTTGTGTATCATACAGAGGAGTGAACTCTCACAACAAACAGTCTGTTTGTTCTTTCCGACTTTCTTTAGTCTTTTTTTTTACTCCGATAGCCTGTTCTGACCTCCTTTCATCCCCTCCGAAATTCTTAGCTCCACAAGGCACTTACACAAGGGTGAAACTTTGCAAACGATGTGAGTTAAAGGTAAAGACATGTTGATAAAAAAAGGTTTTCCTACAGTAGTTTACTAGTAGTTTACTTCCTACTAGTATTTCGAATATATAAGCAGTAAAATAAGGTTTTGAACTTCCCCATGTATCCAAACAACTATGAAAAACAGTTGGCCTAAGCATAGCCAAAAAAAAGAAAAAAAGAAGCTGGATATGCAAGATTGTAGTTAGTAACTATAAGTGACCATGAACTCAAATATAAAGAACTTCATATCAAATAAATTATTACAAAGTAATCCCAGCCAATTAGGCTCATCAGAGAAATACACAATGCCCATTATAGGTATGGGTGCTTTAAATACCTGACCCAGGCATAGTGCTGTTTCTTCTAGAAGGTAATAAGTATGTTATCCTTAAGACAAATGAACCTTATAAAATACATGCATATTAATATAATTATCGAGAATTTCAAAGAAAATACAAACAAAAATAATTTTTATTATTAATTTTTTTTTATTTTTTTATTTTTCAAAATTTTTTTTTTATTATCTTTTTAGCCGCAAACCAGTGAATGGACAAAGAAATGTGAAACAGACCCATTATACAGAACCGAAGCGTAGCATAGAGCACATATTATGTTATTGGGTGTTAGGAAGTCGCTGTAAAATTTTGAAAATGCTCCGAGCCACCACAGCTACAGTTGAATAAAATACCAAAAATTAAAAAAACTAAGCGAAATTATAAGAAAATATACCTTAATATTCTTAGACCTTTTTTCATATTTAATTAAGGCATTAGGATACCTTAAAATCCTTTTGTGAACCTAAGCATGACCTGACAGCAATAAAGAAAAAGAAACCATTACTGAACTTACCAAGATGAGTAGCTATCTAGAATGTGTGGATTGACGGTGAAATTTGACTGAAAAGGCAGTGAAATTTGACGTCAGTTTCGCTGGTAACTTTGTTTATCAAAGTGGATGATACCATGGGGATCTTTGGTAGACACTGTTTACCAAAACACTGTGATGCGTACTTAGTAAACACTGTTTATTTGTGTAAACAATGTTTACCCAAATAAGTTTCAAACACTGTTTACCACAAACAAACTAAGTGAAATTAAAAAAAAATATATATATATACCTTAATATTTTTAGGAAATCCTTGCGCATTTACTTAAGGCAATACGGAGCCTTAAAATCATTTTGTGAACCTCAGCACCGGCTGACAGTACTAAAGAAAAAAAAACCTACTACCTAACTTATCCAGGTGACTAGCTGTTATCATGGGCTATCTGGAACTTGTGGTTTGATAGTGAAATTTAACTTAAAAGGCAATAAATTTCGACATCGGTTTTGTTCATGACATTGTCAATCAAAAAGAATGATACCACGGGGATCTTCCAAGAAAAGATTGGGGTAAAAATATGGAACCAATTGACAAAATATGTCGTGCTAAGCTAAAGTACCAAGAACGCTGAAAATGAAATCTGATTTTCTGAATTGGTTTAGTAGAAGCTTTCCATTATTCTGAAGCATTAGCAAAATCTGGAATCAATTTTTTCATGAAAAATGCCTCCATATGCGGTTTTTGATAATAACGCGCACCAGAAATAGTAATATGGGAGGAAATCAACAAAAATTAATCTAAAACATGGGGCACCAAACATCTAAATAACATAGAAGGTATGTTTTTTGAAGATTTAGTTGTCTTAGGGAATCGAATTACTGTTCATATTTGTGTTTTTACAGTCAAAAAGTGTTGTCAAATTTCGCCAGTTAGTTTCACTTATTTGTTTCATGGTTCAAAGTGGCAGTACTAACGAAAATGTGGTGCCACCTTAAAAACTTCATTTTTTCAAAATAACCAAAACAAAAATGTTCAAAATCGCGGTTTTCAGGTTCAGAGATGGGTCATCTTGGGGTCATCTTCATACCTTCAAAAGCCACAAGTGCTATCCAGTTCCATCACGCCTTGAACCTTTATTTTATTTTCAATGTCCTTGTATTTTAGAAGAACATATTTTATTGGCTCTGTCCGTTTACCACTATGTTCTTTGGATTTTAATATGGTTAAATCTTTGTTTCCTTTTATTAAAGGGGTTTTATGACCACTTTTCTCTCTTACACTTACGATTCCAGAGAGGACCTTTTGATATCAGCATTACTTACATAGTGTCTTTGTCGCCTTTTTTTGCTTTCTTTTCTTTTTACAAGCAACCGGAAATAACAGTAGAAACAGTAAAAAAAAATAACAATAAAAAACATTAATAACATTTAAAAATTACATGTTAGTTTTCAACTCTTCTTGCATATTTGTGACTTGTAAAATAAAGCTTTTATAATTGTCACAGACAAATATTCCCAAAAAAATTGGTTCCAATTTAAATAGTTCAAGGGAATATGCTTTCTTCTGTCCTAATTTCCAAAGTTTTCTAATGTAGAAAACACAAAGGCTTGGAAACTGGAAATTTATGCCAGTAATTGTTAGCTATTCTCAAAGTTTATTTGCATAATGAACCTAGAAAGCCGACATTAGAACATTTCTTTGATGAAAGTTTGAAGAGGTACTTGCAACGTTACAGAAAAACTTTCACATCTTTTGAAAGCAAGTTTCATATAATTAAATCCTCTAATTCAAGTATCGTTAACAGTAATCTAGAAACAATATAAAGTGCAATTTAAGATAAAGATAACAAGAAACTTAGACAAATAATTAGGAAGCTTCACAAAATGAATGCTAAGGGCTATAGCTTTGTTGTTTTGTTTTTGAAGAATCTAGGATTAACGTTTCTTTTTTGACCAAAATGAAATTAATTTTATAAAACACGAAACATGATTGGTATTCTAAGAAATACAATATGAACTTTAGAGCATAAAATAAAAAAAATATACGAAAAATATAACTTAATATTGAATCATAAACATATTTTAGGGGATTAAAAAACGAATATCGACATGTTTTGGGCTCTAAGAATAGCAGAAAAATAAAAGAAAAAGCTTTTTAATAATCTCTTTTTTATTGACAAAATAAGAAGCTGCTTTCTAATCTCAAATGATGGGTTCACTTCTGACTTGGAGACATTGCTTAACTGGGTCAAGCCCTGCTTGTTCAATTTATTGAAAGATATGCAGCTAACTTACATTTTCTTTTAGTCAAATAAACATTGGCTTCTCTTGAGAATTAATCTATGAATTAATAAATTATTAATCTAATCTTTAGATTAGATTAGCTGGTTAATCCAGGGATTTTTCTTAGGGTATATTTTATTCATTTGTATGGGGTGTTATTTATTCCACAGAAAGAAAAACAACAACTATATAATCATTAAACACGTTTCATACCCATTACTTCATATATTTCGTAACTTTATAGCATAAAACTTTTAAGCTATGGTTTTAGATCTTTCAAACAAATTAAACGGGCTTGAACTGTCTGTCCAGGAAATGTAAGGAATTATAGAGATGGTAGAGTATATGACCATTTAGTTGCCAAAAAATTAAACATAAAACAAATTAATCTTCCTCCAAGTCTATCAAAACCTTGTTTAAAAGCTAATCATTAAATAACAATAGTGTTTCTTCTTTTTTGCTTCTAGAGAACATCCGAGTAACTGGCATTTTTAAAACCTAACTTAGCATAGCCCTGTGGAGTTATTTCAAATAGACATAATTTCTTTTTTCACCTGATCTTCCCTACAAATCAATGTTTGCACTTTAATATTATTTAACTAGTTGCAATGACTAATACTACTACTACTACTACTACTACTACTAACCTCTCACTGCAGCACCCAGCCGCCTGAGGCCAACACAGCTACGCACGCTCCTCCTCCGCCCCAATCTATTCAAAGACGTTTTTTTACACCCGCCCACGAAGTTCCCATCTGTACAGTATGGCAAACCTTGCAATATTGCAAAAAAACTTGCAAATTTCCTATTTTAGCAATTGAGATAAACGAGCACTTGAAAAAGGCAAGTTTGAGTTTGAGTTATTGTAGGTTTCTATCTCTTCTGATATTAATTTTAATATGGATTTTACTTTTCTTTAGAAAATATCTTTTTCGGAAAGTTTTTTTTAAATTAATAATATTAAGCTCCATTCACATTTATGCTTAGGCGGATATCAATGTGTGGCTATCATCCCAGTGGACCAACGAGGGCTACTTATAAAAAAGGAATCAAATTGTGATTGATTGGAAATAATTATATCTAAACATTGATGTCTGGCTAAGTATGCACGTCCATTTTTTTATTTACTCATAATGATGTATTATTCATGGAAGTCTTAGAAATTTTTTATGCTATAACAACGAAAGAGAAACTCTTTAAAATTATTTTTCGCAGTAAATTGCAAATTTCGTTCTTGCCTTTAGAAGGTTTAGGGGATTGGAGGTGACCGCACTCCTATTAATGATATTTCCAATTTGTTGTAAGATTGGCTAGATTAAGCTTTTTAGTTTCTGTCCGATCTGACACGCATTTTCTGTTCTATCTTAATTGCGTTCTGTTCTGACACTTAGAACACAACAACAAAATGATTTCACAAGGCTTATCATGGGTTACATATAAGAGCTCTTGCAAATAATAGTGACCCCCCTCTGAAATCCTGTAAAAGACTTGAGTTACTTTCTCAATTTACTAAAAAAGAACGGTATTTCGAAAAGTGTGGTTTTATTCGTTAAAACATAAATTGACAAAATAAGAAATTATCGCAACAATCAAGACTACAAAAACAAAAAAAATATTACAGAATGATTATATATGTGAAATTCAGTTTAATTTTGTTAATATATAAGGACTTTTCTTTACAAAGATTTTCTTTTTGATTCTATGTTATTCCAAAATCTAGCAACCTATCTAGCAAATCTAGCAAATATCTATAAACTATCTAGATATAGCAAATCTTAAAAAGAAATATTGACGTGTTTCAAAGGAATAGTTTCTTTTTGTTGAGAAAATATTTTTAATTGACGGGTCAAAATAAATCATTTACCAATTAAATGTATATACAGTTGAAAGGAATCTTTTTTGAAACAAAAAATATATAGAAGAATATTTTATAGGTACGCGACAAATAAAACTACATTGTTTGTTTTATAATTGAAATATAAAACATTCATATATTCGTCTACAATAATACCTGATATCTTTACGTTTGTCGCGGTTGACATTTTAGTTTCTGTTTCTTTTAGGTTCCCACGAGCCCCGTCCCCCTGGATACAGCCTTGGATGTAAGGATCTTGTCATTTTGGTGCAAGTTACAGCTGTCGATTTGTCAGAAAATATTGTGTTTCATAGGCAATTTTTGCCTTAACACGTCCATTTTATGATTACCGTTTATAAGACAAAGGTAGTTTCAGTTATTTTGAATGAGGTAAACTTAGGTAATTTAGGTGTTTACTTTGGCTACTTTAATTAGTTTCCACTATGTCGGTTGGCGCATAAGGTGACAACAGTGCCTCTCCATAACGACCTCTGAAGAACTTGTGGCCACTTGTACCCGCCGTTTTAATCTCTCCAGACAACGACCAAGCGACGTTTTTTGTCGTTCATGTCCTTGGTGTTTGATACTAAGGTATTTTAGGTATTGATTGATACTAAGTTTTGCCTGTATTAGGTTTCATTTATTAACTAATACAAATTTCTACCACTACTACTACTACTAACCACCCAACGCAGCACCAAGCCGACTGCGGCCAACACAGCTACGCACGCTTCTTCTCCATCCTAATCCATTCTTAACATACATCTTCACGCCCTCTCAGGAAGTTCCAATTTCCTCTAAACCTTTCCTTACGATATCCTCCCACTCCAACCGGGGACGACATGCTTTCCTTTTAGCCCTAGACGGTTGGCCGAATATGGACAATCTTTAGCAATCTGTTATTCTTCATCCTCAAAATGTGCTCTAGCCATCTGATTAAACCACACTTTTTGTGAAGCCTACTGTTTAAAATATTGTCAGTCAGTCAGGTACCTAAAACAATCCATAGGTAATTTCTCTGGATAACATCTAACAAATCTTCCTTCGTTTTTCGGAGTGCTCATGCTTCAGAACCATATTTGACCACTGTCATCACTGTAGCTTTAAATATTCTAATCATGGTTAGCAGATTTATCTTCCTATTCTTCCAAACTTTTTTCAACTTTGAAAAAATAACCCAGGCCTTGGCTATTGTACTTTTAACATCTTCACTGTACCCAACGTCTTAGCTAATAATATAAAAAAAGTTTTTTTAACTGAAAGTAAGGAGCGACATTAAAACTTAAAACGAACAGAAATTATTCCGTTTATGAAAGGGGCTGCCCCTCTTCAACGCCTCGCTCTTTATGTTAAGTTTTTATTGTTTTAAAAAATAGAGTTGTGAGAAAGTTTCAAACTTCAGCGTAAAGAACGGGGCGTTGAGGAGGAAACAGCATCATTCATATACGGAATAATTTCTGTTCGTTTTAATTTTTAATGTCGCTCCTTAATTTCAGTTAAAATTTTTTTTTATTTAATTTCTCATCGTATTTTAAATAATGCTGGGGAATGCTTCATGAAAAATTTCCTTCGCCCGTGAAAAATTACTCCATGGAAATATCCTCCCACGTAACCTTCTCCCCCCCCCCCCCACCAGAAAAATTCCCTCTGAAAATGTCTGTATACTTCCCAATAACCAATACTATATGTAAACAATGGGCAAAAGTTTACAACTTGCAGCTCTTCCCCCGGGGACTGCGGGGGATTACTTCATCCTCAAAGACAGTTATTAGATTTTTAGACTATGTTGAACAAAATGGCTATCTTAAAAATTTTGATCGAGTGACTTTGGGAAAAATGAGCATGGGAGGGGGCCTAGTTTCCCTCCAATTGTTTTGGTCACTTAAAAAGGACACCAGAACTTTTAATTCCCGTTTGAATAAGCCCTTTCGCGATATTCTAGGACCCCTGGGTCGATACGATCACCCCTGGAAAGAAAAAGAAAACAAAAAAAAAACAAATAAACTTGCATCCGTGATCTTTCTTCTGGCAAAGAATGCAAAATTCCACATTTTTGCAGATAGGAGCTCGAAACCTCTATAGTACGGTGCTCTGATACGCTGAATCTGATGGTGTCATTCATTAAGATTCTATGACTTTTAGGGGTGTTTTCCCCTTTTTTCGAAAATAAGGCAAATTTTCTTAGGCTCGTTACTTTTGATAGGTACAACTAAACTTGATAAAACTTATATATTTGAAATCAGAATAAAAATTCAATTCTTTTGATGTATCTATTGGTATCAAAATTCTGTTATTAGAGTTTTGGTTACTATTGAAACGGGTCACTCCTTACTTACAGCTCGTTACCATGAACTGTTTGATATGGTCCTGTAGAAAATTAACAGCTATTATAAATAATATCATGGTATAAATAGCGCAATTATAGAAATTGTTTGCAAATAGTATATAAAAAACAAACGCACTTAGTAATACTATTTTTTCGAATCATATATGTGGTTATTATTGGTTAAAAAAGACCGTTTAGACCGTTCAGTGTTTTATAGTTGAAAAGCAATGTGACGACAAAATTCTTCTAGATTGGAAGGGCTTTTTTCTGCAGTTCTTATTAAAATCACAAAATTAGCTATTAAGCTAGTATGAAATCACATATCAATCCTTAAAGCCCTTAACCCTTAAGATGTTTTATCATTGTCACCGTTAATAAGTGTCAGAGAGCTCTTAAAGTATACCTGAAAAGTTGAAATGTTTCAGCTAGTGCTTGCACTCACCTAATACTTATTGTCCTTAACATTTTAATTGAGTATATTAATCATGGATTTACTGTTTTTATTTTCATTTTAAATCGTATATAAATCTATCCAAACACTGAAATGATTTGCTTTTCAGTAACATTTGATTCAAGCCGTGAGATTTCACTAAATGGTAGGGAAATAACCAGAGGATACGAATGCAGCCTGACTCAGCCGTGTCAGCCCGCAATGGCTTGCATATACGGCAGATGTTTCAACGCAGAAGAGTTTGTTGGACCTTTCCCTCCCTTATCGGGAGAGCATGCTTATATTGACGTAGTGAAAACCGACGGAGTAAATATTGAAGAAGAACCCCGATATGTTCCCGATTTGAATAAAATGAGAAATCAGGATCCGTTTGACATGTTTGAGTCAAGAATTCACTCAACTGGGATTGTTAGGTTTAATGAAACCGGCCCACAAGACCGCCAAAGCCGAATTGACGCAATGGGTTCGATCATTCGTGGCGGTGCCTTCAATCCAAAACCAAACGCATCACAAACCCCAGAACAGCGTGCAACCCGCCAAAGACTACTACTAGACATTTGGGAGTCCCAACGTCAGGAATTCGTCTTTGCCTAAAGAAGTAAAACGGCTCTGCAGGTTCTTGAAAAGAGATGATATGATACAGAGTTTGGTGAGAGAAGGAGACAGGCACTTTGGGGAGAAGCAGAAGCAGTGCCTTAATTACCTTTTTGAATGATACCCCTTGTTTGCAGATCATTAGGCCTTTCCACTAAGGATAGCCAACTTTTTTGTACTTTTTGAACCTAGTTCACCGTTTTCTAGCTTTTCAGTGTTTGCCTGGTTCCACGTTTTGTTTCTTTTTTCTCTTTGGCTGGTTTGGAATATTTTTAAATAAACGATGTATTAGTTGATTTTTTTTTTTGGTTATGTTTTAACAAGGTAATCAGTTATCATTAGAACAAATTTAAATATGACCAAAATATTTGTTTGTATTGTAGCCTTCATTTTTTTTTGCAAAAGTAATCGGTTAAGAACTGGTTAGGGGACAGCGCCTTTATACTTTTTGAAAGTATATTTTAAAAAATAAGTCTTTGATCAATTCTTTACCCTTACGACTACATCTTGCTCAAAACCTTATTAAATGGCGTGATTATATAAAATAGTCAAATACAATATATCTTTTTCAGAATATAAAAAGTTTGTAAAACTATAAGAGTAGTAGTTTCTGAGTAACGTTGTATAGTCCATTTTCCCACTGCGGTATATTCTTTTATACTCTTGTGATTCTTCAATAGAATATATCAAATTTAAACACGAAACGAAAACATGATCCACTTTCTTGATTGATTCAGGACGATCTTTGCATGATTTGATAGCTGAGATTTAGCTTTATCCACTTACTAAAGGACGTTTTTACTTTGCTTGGAGTTTTTTTTTTCTTTTTTTTGTGAAAATTCTTTGAGCACATATCGTAGCAAATGTTGTAATTGTGGCTCAGTAAAGGGATTGGGAAACTTGTGGCTCTGGAAAGGGAAAATAGGAAGTAAAATTATAGCAGTGTCTTGTTCTATCAGTGCAAGTCACAGCTGCAGGACTATCAAAAAATTGCACGTTTTACAGGGAATATAAACCTTAAAAAGCATGAAATATACGCTACTAACTGAAAATGTTTCATTTACCGTTCGCCATTCGAAGCATTTGATATGCAGATTATATTATTTAAGATAAGTACAAATAAATAATCCATTTCATTCACGAAGAAGTGTAAGTACAAACAAAGTTATTTTTTCTACTTTTCGTTCCACGTATCATATTTGAGATATAAGATGCAATTTGAATCAAACTATATTGAGATATGATAGCTCAGATCTTGTGCTATCCATTTACTACTACAACTACTAATAACGACTCACGGCAGCACCAAGCCGCCTCTGGCCTACACAGCTACAAATGGTCATCCTTCATCCCAATCTATTCAAAGTTCCCATTTCCCGAAAATCTTTCCTTACTACATCCTCCCACCCCATTCGGAGACACCCCGATTTTTTCTTTGGCCCTAGTTGGTAGGTAGACAAGGAAAGAATCTACCTACTGACAGATATATCTGAAACTTGCTTTGATTGTTCTTTATTTCAAATTAATAAAAAAAAAATTGCAGAAAATACGTTTTTTTAAAAAAAAGTAAAGAAGTCTATTAACCAAAAATGAAGAAAAATAGAATCAAACAAACAACCAAACATACAATTGTCACAAATCAGTATCAATAAATAAATCAAACCCAAAACAAACAGAAATTAAAATAAGTCAAACTAAAAAAGAACAGGAATTAATCTGAGTAGGGTTCTAAACCTTATACTTTCTAAAAGCCAGAATATAATTTGTACTTTACTGAAGAAAATTCAAATGAATTTACTGAAAAAAATGTGCATTGTGAGTTTAATATATATATTTGCTGATACTTATTCCTTAAAATCTTAATTAATTTTTGATTTCTTTAAGTTATAAAATTGAAAACATTTAAAAAGAATTTTTTCACTTAAGTACAAATAATATTCTGGCTTTTAGAAAGCATAGGGTTTATAACCCTACTCAGATTAATTTCTGCTCGTTTTGAGTTTGACTTATTTTAATTTCTGTTTGTTTTGGGTTTTATGATCATATATTTTCATAATCATAAATGTATGATTTTACCCTTCTCATCATTGTGACCTCTTTTTCACCATACTATCTAAAGGCAACTATTCTGACACAAAATGATGAGCTGAGCCCCAAAATCCAATTAACCTGATGTAATGTCTAGTAGAAAACCGTTTCATATTCATCAATACGCACTTTTTTATTTTCATTCGACATATTTCTTTTAGCACTTATTGTCCCCATGTTCGTCGATTGTTTGTAAAAAAAAAAATAAGTGGGCTAATAAATTAAGGTTTACTCGTTTCGAAGACCAGTTAAGGCACAGAAGGCAGCTACACCACTTTCATGACCTTCGTATGCAATAAATTATATCTACGCTTTGTTCAAGTGATTTCTCGGATAAAGCCGTAAGCTATTCTGGATTTGTAAGAATATCTTCATTTGGTATTTTTGCTGAAAAACACAGTTTATTGATATTTCATGGAAAATCAGAAAAAGTAACAAAATCGTTCAACACCCCTAGAACCTGAAAAATAAAATTTACCCCCCTCCCCAACGTACATTTTGACGAATTTAAGTCCCTGGAAATCTGTCAGGTTCAATGAAAAACAGAAGGATAGGTAGAGGTGCTACAAGCTTAATTCAAATATTGTCAACTTGACAAGCTAAGCCTCTGAAAGCAGGCTTAAAGCAACTTTAAAACCTTGTAGTGAAAAAAAATTGTTACTCTATAAATTGGGGAGTTTTGATTAAGAATAGAATATAGATTAAGATTAAGAATTTTAGACTAAGGACATCCGTCCTTTCCTCATGGAGAGTGCACTCCCATTTCAGGGGAACCTTGCTTTGTTTGAATTTTTGGCAAAAAAATGAGGCGAATGCAAGAATAGAAACCCCCCTCCTAAATAACATTTCTTTTCGGTAGGCCTATTTTCACGGATAAATGCCTTTTTTCCTATTCAATAAAAACAAACTCGAAAAATCGAAAAAAAATTACACTCCTAGATTTTGAAAAAAATAAAGTTTGTCCCCACCCCCACATTTTTGCGCATTGAAGCCCCTGTAAAACTGGAAATAAACAAGTAGCCCACAAGCGTAATACACAAGTACCAAAATTCCTTCCCTCTACGGAAATTAAAAAAATAAAACTCAAATAAAATTCTCAAATTGGAAAAGCCTTATTTTCCACGGGGGAGGGTATTTTCCGGGGGTATTTACCGAGGGGGGAACTTCCGTGGGGGGTATTTTCCGGGGGGTGGGGGGTATTTTCGGGGAAAGGGGTATTTGCCGGGGGGGGGGTAAACGCCTAGAACCGTTGATAATATTTATTAGAAAAATAATGCATTGGGTTTTTCAAAGGATGCTGTCTGGGGGGAGGGGGCACTGCATTATCAGTGCTTAAAATATTACTCCTGTTGGAATATGTGAAAGTTAACTTGAAATGTTTGCCATGAAAAAATAAAAAGATATTCCCTCGCAGAACAAAACCCCGGCTATTATGAGACTACTTAAATTTAATTTGGAAAATGATTCAATTTTAGTTACCAAGATCGTACCCCGGGGCAGAGAGGTCACAGGATTCGAACCCCACCCCCTAAATTTTTGTCCAACTCGTAAAAATGTATCAAAAATGCATATAAACAAATTTTTGATGAGTTTTTAAGTTTTTATTGTACCCCCACCCTCGAACAGAAATCCTGGATGCGCCCTTGTTAGTTATAAAGGTTTTTCAGCTTCAGTTATAATTTCACAGTGATCTTCAAGTTCTAAAAAAACTATATTCAGTAGAGATTAAAATAAGGAATAGCAAAAGAAAAGAGTTAAAAAATGGTAATAGCTGAAGAAAAATTTTAAACTTCACCTAAGACGAAACTGGTTTACTTGACTTCCTTAGAATAACAGGGCAAATACAAGCATTTTCAAATGTTTTTATTTCCTGGAACGGAATTTTTATAGAAGCGCCACAAACCCTGAGACCTACGGAGTTAATTGAAAAAGAAAGGGGAATCGTCCCTTTTCCTGATATTCGATAATCGATAATAATCGATGATAATCGATCCGGGAAAGTCTAAAATACGTAATCTGTCCAGTATAAGAAAAAAAATATTAGATAATAATTTTTTGATTGATGACATTTCCTTGGAACGCGCGCGATTGAACCATAGGACTCTTGAACACGAAGACTCGGTTTGTTCCACGACACCGGCACAAGGTGAATATTAATGTCATTTTGGGAAACTATGATGTTTCCCAGAAATACTAGTCGCTAAGTAAAGAAATATGGTTCGTTTTGGGGCCCATGTAAGGGCTTTAAATCTGATTTGCGAGTAAAGTGATTCTTACATTTAGAAACAGCATAAAAAAGGCATCAAGTAGTTCGTCTGTAATTCACTCTCCTCGTTTTTGTGATAAATCGCTTTTGACAATCTTTCCTGCTTGTCCCAAGTACCGATAACTCAAATAACGACGAAGACCACACCGTTTTTTGATTATGGAGCAAACATATTAGTTAGCAACTTTTCTCTGTTTCCATTTCAATCATTTTCGCAGCACAGTTGACGTTGACGTCAACTGATGCCGTCATAATTCCACAGATGACGAGTACCCAGTTGTGGTGTAAAGAAGCTTTAAACAAATGGTTCCCTACCGATTTTAGGCCATGCCCCACCAAGGCATTTCTAAAATTCTGATTCCCCCTAACGTGATATATGATTATTTTTTTTTATTCAAAAATTTACGTGCTTTCACATGAAGGAAGTTTAAAAGGCTCTTAACCATGCATTTTTTTATGAGTCGTCCTCTAGACATATCTTACACTAAAGAAAAATATTGTCTGAATATTTTCCAGTTTTAGTCTTTTTTCTTTTTTTTTGATTTCTAGCAGGATTTGCTCAACTTTATTAGAATAATGTTTTACTTTTTCTCTTTTCAAAAGCGATAAATCAACCTTGTTTAAACAGAACATTAGATAAGTTCAGTCATTTTTCCAGGCGGTCAATAATACTTAAGTTAAGGGGTAGGCGGCAGTAGAAAGGGGTCAGGAGGTCCCACGATTACCACGTGGTTTATGTTTTTCTCACTGAGAATGAAAAAACAGAATTTTTCTCACTTGAAAAACAGGAATTTTCTCACATTTATGGATGTTTCTTGGACGGTTATGAGTGTTGGTCAATTTATTTGATTTTTTTCATGGATGTCAACAGTAATTTATGTTTGTTTTATGGTTTTTGTCAGTGAGAATGGAAAAACAGGAACTTTCTCACTTTGATGGATGTTTCTTGGACGGTTATGAGTGTTGGTCAATTTATTTGATGTTTTTCTCGAATTTCAACAGTAATTTATACATGTTTTTATGGTTTTTGTCAGTGAGAATGAAAAAAACAGGATTTTTCTCACTTTGATGGATGTTTTCCGAGAAATTGATTAATGTCTGACAGGTGATGTCAAGATTGATTGATTTGTCATGAAAAAGGAATGGGCGAAGTCTATTAATGTCTTTGATGTATTTCCAAAGAGAATTGTTTCCGAGCGAATGTTTATTTATGTCTTTGGAGTTCATCCTTGAAAATTGTTTCCGGGCGAATATTTTGATCTTAGAGATGAAGACATTAACGCGGCAAAGGGTTTCCCAGTAATTTGAAATGTGACAGCGCAGGGATGCCAAAAATAAAAGGAACACGCTGAAATTACGTTTAGGCTTATTTGGGCGAAACCGTTTTAGACATTTTAGGGAATTATTTCGGCGAAACAGTTAGAGACATTTTGAAAGATGATTTTAGAAGAGAATTTGAGGGTGAAACTCTGTGGTCGTTATAATACACAAGTTCCATTTGAACAGTGTTGTGAGGTCCTCTACCCCAACCCCAAAGGGCTCCGATCCCCCTACCCCAACCCCGAAGGCAGCCCCCGGGCCGCAAAGGTCCCCCCGGCTCCCAAACGGCCCCTCGCGTCCCAAAGGCCCCAGAGCCCCCATTTTTAATACTTTTTTAATGCTTTATTATATCTTTTCAGAACAAGTTATTTTCATAATGTCCATCCTAAACCCATTTTACAGGTTGAAGTACCCATCCTTTTCACCCACAACTTTACTATACTGCTTTTTTGAAGGCTCCGACACATATCAATAAGTTTTAAATGTATTCCAGAGCCAGCTGTATTCTGAATATCCATCCTAAACCTATTTTAAGACTTAAAGTACCTTTTTTACCCTCAACTTTACATTACAGATTTTTAATGCTCCAACACCCAGCAATAATTTTCAAAGGGCATTTCAGAACAAGTTATTTTCTTAATGTCCTTCCTAAACCCATTTTACAAGTTGAAGTACCCATGCTTTTCACACACAACTTTACTTTACAGCTTTTTGAATGCTCCAACACCAAGCAATACTTTTCAAAAAGCATTTCAGAACCAGTTCTTTTCTTAATGTCCTTCCTAAACCCATTTTACAAGTTGAAGTACCCATCGTTTTCACCAACAACTTTACTTTACAGCTTTTTGAATGCTCCAACACCAAGCAATACTTTTCAAAGGCATTTCAGAGCAAGTTATTTTCTTACTGTCCTTCCTAAACCCATTTTACAAATTGAAGTACCCATCCTTTTCACCAACAACTTTACCTTACAGCTTTTTGAATGCTCCAACACCAAGCAATACTTTTCAAAAGGCATTTCAGAACACGTTCTTTTCACACTTTCCATCCTAAACCCATTTTTCAAGTTGAAGTTCCCATCCTTTTCACCCACAACTGTACTATACTACCTTTTTGAATACTCCAACACCAAGTAATACTTTTCAAAAGGCATTTCAGAACAATTTATTTTCTTAATGTCCTTCCTAACCCCATTTTACAAATTAAAGTATCCATCCTTTTCACCCACAACTTAGTTATAGGTAAGAGTTTGAAGTTTTACCTTAGAGACTTAGCTTAGAGTTTTAGTTTGGTTTAGTTTTAGTTAAAAGTTTAGAGATTTTAGCTTAGTCTTAGCTTAGAGTTTTTGTTGAAGTTCTAGTTTAGTTTTAGTTAAGAGTTTAGAGTTTTTAGCTTAGAGTCTTAGCTTAGAGTTTTAATCAGAGTTCTAGTTTAGTTTAGTTTAGTTACAGTTAAGAATTTAGAGTTTTAGTTTAGAGTCATAGCTTAGAGTTTTACTTAAAGTTGTAGTTTGGTTAAGTCTTAGTTAAGAGTTTCGAGTTTTAGCTTAGAGTCTTAGCTTAGAGTTTTTGTTAGATTTATAGTTTAGTTTAGTTTTAGATAAGAGTTTAGAGTTTTACCTTAGAGTGTTAGCTTAGACTTTTAGTTAGAGTTGAAGTTTAGTTTAGTTACAGTTAAGAATTTAGAGTTTTATCTTAGAGTCATAGCCTAGAGTTTTACTTAAATTTTTAGTTTGGCTAAGTTTTAGTTAAGAGTTTAGAGTTTTATCTTAGAGTCTTAGCTTAGAGTTTAGTTATAGTTCTAGTTTAGTTTAATTTTAGTTAAGAGTTTGATGTTTTACCTTTGAGTTTCAGTTAGAGTTCTAGTTTGGTTTAGTTTCAGTTAAAAGTTTCGAGTTTTAGCCTAGAGTCTTAGCTTAGAGTTTTTGTTAGAGTTCTAGTTTAGTTTTAGTTAAGAGTTTAGAGTTTTTAGCTTAGAGTCTTAGCTTAGAGTTTTATTCAGAGTTCTAGTTTTGTTTAGTTACAGTTCAGAGTTTCGAGTTTTAGCTTAGAGTCTTAGCTTAGAGTTTTTGTTAGAGTTTTAGTTTAGTTTTAGTTAAGAGTTTAGAGTTTTACCTTAGAGTCTTAGTTAAGAGTTTTAGTTGGAGTTGAAGTTTAGTTTAGTTACAGTTAAGAATTTAGAGTTTTAGCTTAGAGTCATACCTTAGAGTTTTACTTAAAGTTTTAGTTTGGCTAAGTTTTAGTTAAGAGTTTCGAGTTTTAGCTTAGAGTATTAGCTTAGAATTTTTTTTGTTAGAGTTGTAGTTTAGTTTAATTTTAGTTAAGAGTTAGATGTTTTACCTTTGAGTTTCAGTTAGACTTCTAGTTTAGTTTACTTTTAGTTAAGAGTTTGGTTTTTTAACTTAGACTCTTAGCTTAGAGATTTAGTTAGAGTTCTAGTTTAGTTTTAGTTAAGAGTTTAGAGTTTTAGCTTAGAGTCTTAGCTTAGAGTTTTTGTTAGAGTTCTAGTTTATTTTAGTTTTAGTTAAGAGTTTAGAGTTTTTAGCTTAGAGTCTTAGCTTAGAGTTTTATTCAGAGTTCTAGTTTAGTTTAGTTTAGTTACAGTTCAGAATTTAGAGTTTTAGCTTAGAGTCATAGCTTAGAATTTTATTTAAAGTTTTAGTTTTGTTAAGTTTTAGTTAAGAGTTTTGAGTTTTAGCTTAGAGTCTTAGCTTAGAGTTTTTATTAGAGTTCTAGTTTAGTTTTTGTTAAGAGTTTAGAGTTTGTAGCTTAGAGTCTTAGCTTAGAGTTTTATTCAGAGTTCCAGTTTAGTTTAGTTTAGTTACAGTTCATAATTTGGAGTTTTAGCTTAGAGTCATAGCTTAAAGTTTTACTTAAAGTTGTAGTTTTGTTAAGTTTTAGTTAAGAGTTTCGAGTTTTAGCTTAGAGTCTTAGATTAGAGTTTTTGTTAGAGTTATAGTTTAATTTAGTTTTAGTTAAGAGCTTATAGTTTTACCTTATAGTCTTATCTTAAAGTTTTAGTTATAGTTTAATTTTATTTTAGTTAGAGTTAAGAATTAATAGTTTTATATTAGAGTCATACCTTATAGTTTTACTTAAAGTTATAGTTTTGCTTAGTTTTAGTTAAGAGTTTTGAGTTTTAGCTTAGAGTCTTACCTTAGAGTTTTTTTTGATAGAGTTCTAGATTAGTTGAATTTTATTTAAGAGTTTGATTTTTTACCTATGAGTTTCAGTTAGAGTTCTGGTTTAGTTTAGTTATAGTTAAGAGTTTAGAATTTTGGCTTAGAGTCTTAGATTAGAGTTTTTGTTAGAGTTCTAGTTTTTTTTTAGTTTTAGTTAAGAGTTTAGAATTTTTAGCTTAGAGTCTTAGCTTAGAGTTTTTGTTGAAGTTCTAGTTTAGTTTAGTTTTAGTTAATAGTTTAGAGTTTTAGCTTAGAGTCTTAGCTTAGAGTTTTTGTTAGAGTTGAAGCTTAGTTTAGTAATAGTTAAGAGTTTAGAGTTTTAGCTTAGAGTCTTAGCTTAGAGTTTTTTTGTTACAGTTCTAGTTTAGTTTAATTTTAGTTAAGAGTTTGATTTTTTACCTTTGAGTTTCAGTTAGAGTTCTAGTTTAGTTTTAATTGAAGAGCTTGGTGTTTTACCTTAGAGTCTTAGCTTAGAGTTTTGGTTAGAGTTCTAGTTTAGTTTACTTTTAGTTAAGAGTTTAGAATTTTAGCTTGAAGTCTTAGCTTAGAGTTTTTGTTAGAGTTCTAGTTTATTTTAGTTTTAGTTACGATTTTGGAGTTTTTAGCTTAGAGTCTTAGCTTAGAGTTTTTGTTGAAGTTTTATTTTAGTTTAGTTTTAGTTAATAGTTTAGAGTTTTAGCTTAGTCTTAGCTTAGAGTTTTTGTTAGAGTTGAAGTTCAGTTTAGTAATAGTTAAGAGTTTAGAGTTTTAGCTTAGAGTCTTAGCTTAGAGTTTTTTTGTTAGAGTTATAGTATAGTTTAATTTTATTTAAGAGTTTGATTTTTTACATTTGAGTTTCAGTTAGAGTTCTAGTTTAGTTTAGTCTAGTTTTAGTTAAGAGTTTAGAGTTCTACCTTAGAGTCTTAGCTTGAAGTTCTAGTTAGAGTTGAAGTTTAGCTTAGTTATAGCTTAGAGTTTTTGTTGAAGTTCTAGTTTAGTTTACTTTTAGTTAATAGTTTAGAGTTTTTTAGCGTAGAGTCTTAGCTTAGAGTTTTTGTTAGAGTTTTAGTTTAGTTTAGTTTTAGTTAAGAGTTTGGTGTTTTAGCTTAGAGTTTTAGTTAGAGTTTTAGTTTGGTTAAGTTTTAGTTAAAAGTTAGTTAAGAGTTTAGAATTTTAGCTTAGAGTCCTAGCTTAGAGTTTTTGTTGAAGTTCTAGTTTAGTTTAGTAATAGTTAAGAGTTTAAAGTTTTAGCTTAGAGTCTTAGCTTAGAGTTTTTGTTGAAGTTCTAGTTTAGTTTAGTAATAGTTAAGAGTTTAGAGTATTAGATTAGAGTCTTAGCTTAGAGTTTTTTTTAAAGTTGAATTTTAGTTTATTAATAGTTAAGAGTTTAGAGTTTTAGCTTAGAGTCTTAGCTTAGAGTTTTAGTTTAGTTTAGCTTTAGTTAAGAGTTTATAGTTTTTAGCTTTGAGTCTTAGCTTAGAGTTTTTGTTGAAGTTCTAGTTTAGTTTAGTAATATTTAAGAGTTTAGAGTTTTAGATTAGAGTCTTAGTTTAGACTTTTCTTTAAATTTTAATTTTAGTTTATTAATAATTAAGAGTTTAGAGTTTTAGCTTAGAGTCTTAGCTTAGAGTTTTAGTTTAGTTTAGTTTTTGTTAAGAGTTTAGAGTTTTAGCTTAGAGTCTTAGCTTAGAGTTTTTGTTTAGTTTAGTTTTAGTTAAGAGTTTAGAGTTTTTTAGCTTAGAGTTTTTTGTTGAAGTTCTAGTTTAGTTTAGTTTTAGTTAAGAGTTTAGAGTTTTTAGCTTAGAGTCTTAGCTTAGAGTTTCAGTTAGAGTTCTAGTTTAGTTTTAGTTAAGAGTTTAGAGTTTTACCATTCAGAACAAGTTCCTTTCTTAGTGACCGTCCTAAACCCATTTTGCAAATTGAAGTACCCATCTTTTTCACCCACAACTTAGTTATAGGTAAGAGTTTGAAGTTTTACCTTAGAGACATAGCTTAGAGTTTTTGTTAGAATTTTGGTTTAGTTTTAGTTAAAAGTTTAGAGTTTTAGCTTACTCTTAGCTTAGAGTTTTTGTTAGAGTTCAAGTTTAGTTTAGTTTAGTTACAGTTAAGAGTTTAGAGTTTTAGCTTAGAGTCATAGCTTATAATTTTGCTTAATGTTGTAGTTTGGCTAAGTTTTAGTTAAGAGTTTCGACTTTTAGCTTAGAGTCTTAGCCTAGAGTTTTTTTTTGTTAGAGTTCTAGTTTAGTTTAATTTTAGTTAAGAGTTTGATTTTTTAACTTTGAGTTTCAGTTAGAGTTCTAGTTTATTTTAGTTTTAGTTAAGAGTTTGGTGTTTTACCTTAGAGTCTTAGCTTAGAGTTTTAGTTAGAGTTTTAGTTTAGTTTTAGTTAAGAGTTTAGAATTTTAGCTTAGAGTCTTAGCTTAGAGTTTTGTTAGAGTTCTAGTTTATATTAGTTTTAGTTAAGAGTTTAGAGTTTTTAGCTTAGAGTCTTAGCTTAGAGTTTTGTTAGAGTTCTAGTTTAGTTTAGTTATAGTTAAGAGTTTGGAGTTTTACCTTAGAGACTTAGCTTAGAGTTTTAGTTTAGTTTAGTTTTACTTAAGAGTTTAGAGTTTTAGCTTAGAGTCTCAGCTTAGAGTTTTTGTTAGAGCTTTAGTTTAGTTTAGTTTTAGTTAAGAGTTTAGTGTTTTTAGCTTAGAGTCTTAGCTTAGAGTATTTGTTGAAGTTCTAGAGTTTTAGCTTAGACTTAGAGTTTTAATTAGAGTTCTAGTTTAGTTTAGTTTTAGTTAAAAGTTTAGAGTTTTTAGCTTAGAGTCTTAGCTTAGTTTTATTTAGAGTTCTAGTTTAATTTAGTTTTAGTTAAGAGTTTAGAGTTTTACCATAGAGTCTTAGCTTAGAGTTTTAGTTAGAGTTAAAGTTTAGTTTAGTTACAGTTAAGAATTTAGATTGTTAGCTTAGAGTCATAGCTTAGAGTTTTACTTAAAGTTGTAGTTTGGTTAAGTTTTAGTTAAGAGTTTCGAGTTTTAGCTGAGTCTTAGCTTAGAGTTTTTGTTAGAGTTCTAGTTTAGTTGTAGTTAAGAGTTTAGAGTTTTACCTTAGAGTCTTACCTTAGAGTTTTTGTTAGAGTTATAGTTTAGTTTAGTTACAGTTAAGAATTTGATGTTTTACCTTCGAGACTTAGCTTAGAGTTTTAGTTTAGTTTAGTTTTAGTTAAGAGTTTCGAGTTTTAGCTGAGTCTTAGCTTAGAGTTTTTGTTAGAGTTCTAGTTTAGTTGTAGTTAAGAGTTTAGAGTTTTACCTTAGAGTCTTACCTTAGAGTTTTTGTTAGAGTTCTAGTTTAGTTTAGTTACAGTTAAAAATTTGATGTTTTACCTTCGAGACTTAGCTTAAAGTATTAGTTTAGTTTAGTTTTAGTTAAGAGTTTTAGCTTAGAATCTTAGCTTAGAGTTTTTGTTTAGTTTAGTTTTAGTTAAGAGTTTAGAGTTTTTTAGCTTAGAGTTTTTTGTTGAAGTTCTAGTTTAGTTTAGTTTTAGTTAAGAGTTTAGAGTTTTTAGCTTAGAGTCTTAGCTTAGAGTTTTAGTAAGAGTTCTAGTTTAGTTTTAGTTAAGAGTTTAGAGTTTTACCATTCAGAACAAGTTCTTTTCTTAGTGACCGTCCTAAACCCATTTCGCAAATTGAAGTACCCATCCTTTTCACCCACAACTTAGTTATAGGTAAGAGTTTGAAGTTTTACCTTAGAGACTTAGCTTAGAGTTTTAGTTTGGTTTAGTTTTAGTTAAAAGTTTAGAGTTTTTATCTTAGTCTTAGCTTAGATTTTTTGTTAGAGTTCTAGTTTAGTTTAGTTTTAGTTAAGAGTTTAGAGTTTTTAGCTTAGAGTGCTAGCTTAGAGTTTTATTCAGAGTTCTAGTTTAGTTTAGTTTAGTTACAGTTCAGAATTTAGAGTTTTAGCTTAGAGTCATAGCTTAGAGTTTTACTTAAAGTTTTAGTTTGGCTAAGTTTTTAGTTAAGAGATTCGAGTTTTAGCTTAGAGTCTAGCTTAGAGTTTTTTTTTTAGAGTTCTAGTTTAGTTTAGTTTTAGTTATGAGTTTGATGTTTTACGATTGACTTTCAGTTAAGAGTTCTAGTTTAGTTTAGTTTTAGTTAAGAGGTTGATGTTTTACCTTAGAGTCTTAGCTTAGAGTTTTAGTTAGAGTTTAGTTTAGTTTAGTTTTAGTTAAGAGTTTAGAGTTTTAGCTTAGAGTCTTAGCTTAGAGTTTTTGTTATAGTACTAGTTTAGTTTAGTTTTAGTTAAGAGTTTAGAGTTTTTAGCTTAGAGTCATAGCTTAGAACTTTGTTAGAGTTCTAGTTTAGTTTAGTTATAGTTAAGAGTTTGGAGTTTTACCTTCGAGACTCAGCTTAGAGTTTTAGTTTAGTTTAGTTTTACTTAAGAGTTTAGAGTTTTAGCTTAGAGTCTCAGCTTAGAGTTTTTGTTAGAGTTCTAGTTTAGTTTAGTTTTAGTTAAGCGTTTAGTGTTTTTAGCTTAGAGTCTTAGTTTAGAGTTTTTTGTTGAAGTTCTAGTTTAGTTTAGTTTTAGTTTAGAGTTTTAGCTTAGACTTAGAGTTTTAATTAGAGTTCTAGTTTAGTTTAGTCTTAGTTAAGAGTTTAGAGTTTTAGCTTTGAGTCATATCTTAGTTTTATTTATAGTTATAGTTTAATTTATTTTTATTTAATAGTTTATATTTTTACAATATATTCTTATCTTAGAGTTTTAGTTAGAGTTAAAGTTTAGTTTAGCTACAGTTAAGAATTTAGATTTTTAGCTTAGAGTCATAGCTTAGAGTTTTACTTAAAGTTGTAGTTTGGTTAAGTTTTAGTTAAGAGTTTCGAGTTTTAGCTGAGTCTTAGCTTAGAGTTTTTGTTAGAGTTCTAGTTTAGTTTAGTTACAGTTAAGAATTTGATGTTTTACCTTCGAGACTTAGCTTAGAGTTTTAGTTTAGTTTAGTTTTAGTTAAGAGTTTAGAGTTTTTAGCTTAGAGTCTTAGCTTAGAGTTTTTGTTAGAGTTCTAGTTTAGTTTAGTTTTAGTTAAGAGTTTAGAGTTTTTAGCTTAGAATCTTAGCTTATAGTTTGTGTTAGAGTTCTAGATTAGTTTAGTTTTAGTTAAGAGTTATAGCTTAGAGGTTTAGCCTAGAATCTTAGCTTAGAGATTTAGTTAGAGTTGAAGTTTAGTCTAAACTAGCATAACTAGCATAACGATCAAGTTAGGTTAGGAAAAGTTAGGTTAGGTTAGCCTACGTACGCGCGCGTACGTAGACTAACCTAACCTAACTTGATCTAGCCTAACCTAACCATACTCGCCGGAAAATTCCCCCATGTCGACTTTGTACCAGTTAGATTAGGTTAGCTTATCATGAGCGCTCATGATAAACTAACCTAATCTAACCTAACTTAAACGTGAAGAAACCTAACCTCTAACCCAACCTATTCTAACCTATGGTTTTGGTATTTCTATGCAATATTGTGTAATTTTGTGGTCATGCTAGTTTAGACTAAACTTCAACTCTAACTAAATCTCTAAGCTAAGATTCTAGGTTAAACCTCTAAGCTCTAACACTTAACTAAAACTAAACTAGACAATAACTGTAATTGAAAACTCTAAGCTAAGTCTCTAAGCTAAAACTATAAACTCTTTACTATAACTAAACTAAACGAACGTTCAACCCTAACTAAAACTCTAATCTAAGACTTTAAGGTAAAACTCAAAACTCCTTACTAAACTAAACTAAAACTCTAAATAAAACTCTAATATAAGACTTTAAGTTAAAACTTTAAACAATTAACTATAACTAAAAAATGCTGTAGCTTAATATGGGAATATAATCCAATTTTCAAAGATGAGGCTCAAAATCCTTAACTCTAAATACACTTAGCTTCATATTTCCGTAGAACTCTAAGCTAAGAAACTAAATAAGAAATACAAACTCATAACTAAACTAAACTAGAATTTCAACAAAAACTCTAAGCTAAGACTCTATTATAAAATTCTAAACTCGTAACTAAAACTAAACTAAACTAGAACTCTAAGTAAGACTCTAAGCTAAGACTCTAAGCTAAAAACTCTAAATTCTTAACTATGACTAAACTAAACTTCAACTTCAAAAAAAACTCTAAGCTATGACTCAATGATAAAACTCTAAACTCTTAACTAAAACTAAACTAAACTAGAACTCTAAGTAAAACTCTAAGCTACGACTCTAAGCTAAAAACTCTAAATTCTTAACTATAACTAAACTAAACTTCAACTCTAACTATAACTCTAAGCTAAAACTCTAAACTCTTAACTAAAACTTAACTAAACTAAAACTCTAACAAAAACTCTAAGCTAAGACTCTAAGCTAAAACTCTAAACTCTTAAATGAAACTAAACTAAACTAAAGCTCCAACAAAAAATTTAAACTAAGACTCTAAGCTAAAAACTCTAAACTCTTAACTAAAACTAAACTAAACTAGAACTCTAACAAAAACTCTAAGCTAAAACTCAAAATTCTAAACTAAAATAAACTAGAACTCTAACAAAAACTCTAAGCCAAGACTCTAAGCTAAAAACTCTAAACTCTTAACTAAAACTAAACTAAACTAAAACTCTAAGCTAAGTCTCGAAGGTAAAACATCAAATTCTTAACTGTAATTAAACTAAACTAGAACTCTAACAAAAACTCTAAGCTAAGACTCTAAGGTAAAACTCTAAACTCTTAACTACAACTAAACTAAACTAGAACTCTAACAAAAACTCTAAGCTAAGACTCAGCTAAAACTCGAAACTCTTAACTAAAACTTAACCAAACTACAACTTTAAGTAAAACTCTAAGCTATGACTCTAAGCTAAAACTCTAAATTCTTAACTGTAACTAAACTAAACTTTAACTATAACTATAACTCTAAGCTAAGACTCTATTGTAAAACTATAAAATATTAAATAAAAATAAACTAAAGTAGAAATATAAATAAAAATAAAATATTAATATAATCTAAAAACTCTAAACTCTAAACTAAAACTAAACTAAAATATAACTATAATTAAAAATCTAAGTCTAAGATAAAACTATAAAACAAAACTAAACTAAACTAGAACTTCAACAAAAACTCTAAACTAAGACTCTAAGCTAAAAACACTAAACTCTTAACTAAAACTAAACGAAACTAAAACTCTAACAAAAACTCTAAGCTGAGACTCTAAGCTAAAACTCTAAATTCTTAAGTAAAACTAAACTAAACTAAAACTCTAAGCTAAGACTCTAAGGTAAAACTCCAAACTCTTAACTAAAACTAAACTAAACTAGAACTCTAACAAAAACTCTAAGCTATGACTCTAAGATAAAACTCTAAACACTTAAATCAAAATAACCTACAATAGAAATATAACAAAAAGTATAAGCTAATTATATAAGCCAAATCACTATACTCTTAACTAAAAATAAAATAAGCGAGAAATCTAAATGAAACTCAAAGCTATGATTATATGTTAAAACATTAAACTCTTAACTAAAACTATACTAGAACTCTAACTGAAACTCAAAGGTAAAAAATCAAGCTCTTAACTATAATTAAACTAAACTAGAACTCTAACAAAAAAACTCTCAGCTAAAACTCGAAACTCTTAACTAAAACTTAGCCAAACTAAAACTTTAAGTAAAACTCTAATGTACGTCTATATTCCAAAACTCTTAATTAACAACAGTAACTAAACTTAACTTCGGAACCAACTAAAACTCTAAGCTTAGACTACGAGGTAAAACTCTGGGCTCAGCACGAAAACTAAACTAAACTAGAACTCTAAATAAAAAATTATGTTATGACTCTAATCGAAAACACGAAACCCTTATCCTATGAAAGAACGCAATATAACATTATGTGGAACTATAAGCATAAACATTTATAAAACTACATAGTCCGAGCTGTAACTAAACTAGACTAGAAATCAGAATAGTAATTTAGGCCAAGTCTCCAAGGTAAAAACTTTATGATCCTAACTCCAACATAGATAAGCTAAAAATCTAGCAAAATATCTAAGCTAAGACTCCTAAGCTGAAAACTCTAAACTTTTAACTAAAACTAAACCAAACTAAAACTCTAAGCTAAGTCTCTAAGATAAAACTTCAAACTCTGACCTATAACTAAGTTGTGGGTGAAAAAGATGGGTACTTCAATTTGTAAAATGGGATTAGGACAGTCACTAAGAAAGGAACTTGTTCTGAATGGTAAAACTCTAAACTCTTAACTAAAACTAAACTAGAACTCTAACTGAAACTCTAAGCTAAGACTCTAAGCTAAAAACTCTAAACTCTTAACTAAAACTAAACTAAACTAGAAATTCAACAAAAAACTCTAAGCTAAGACTCTAAGCTAAAAAACTCTAAACTCTTAACTAAAACTAAACTAAACAAAAACTCTTAAGCTAAGACTCTAAGCTAAAAAACTCTAAACTTTTAACTTAAACTAAACTAAACAAAAACTCTAATCTAATAATCTAATAAATAACTCTAAACTCTTAACTATTACTAAACTAAACTTCAACTCTAACAGAAATTCTGATCTAAGATTCTAAGCTAAAATTCCAAACTACAAACTATTACTAAACTAAACTAAAACTTTGACAAAAACTCTATGCTAAGACTCTAAGCTAAAATTCTAAACTCTTAACTATTACTAAACTAAACTAGAACTTCAACGAAAACTCTATGCTAAGACTCTAAGCTAAAAACTCTAAACTCTTAACTAAAACTAAACTAAACTAGAACTCTAACAAAAACTCTAAGCTAAGACTCTAAGCTAAAACTCTAAACTCTTAACTAACTTTTAACTAAAACTAAACCAAACTAAAACTCTAACTAAAACTCTAAGCTATGACTCTAAGCTAAAACACCAAACTCTTAACTAAAACTAAACTAAACTAAAACTCTAACAAAAACTCTAAGATAAGACTCTAAGCTAAAAAACTTTAAACTCTTAACTAAAACTAAACTAAACTAGAACTTCAACAAAAACTCTAAGCTAAGACTTTAAGGTAAAAACTCTAAACTCTTAACTAAAACTAAAATAAACTGGAACTCTAACAAAAACTCTAAGCTAAGACTTTAAGCTAAAATTCTAAACTCTTAACTAAAATTAAACTAAACTAGAACTCTAACAAAAAAACTCTAAACTTAGACTCTAAGCTAAAACTCTAAACCCTTAACTATAAGTAAACTAAACTTCAACTCTAAGTAAAACTCCAAGGTAGAACTCTAAACTCTTAACTAAAGAAACAACAAACTGTAACTCTAACAGAAAAAATATTGTAAAACATCAGACTATTAAACAAAATTAAACTATTAACGAACTCTAGCAAAAAAAACTCAGAGCTGAGGCTCTGATCCAAAACTCTAAACTCTTAGCTACTACACCACTATGAAACAGATCAAACACCAAATACGTGCAAGGAGTATAAACCGAGGATCTAAACTATTAACTAAAAATAAATTGAACTAGAAATCTAACAAAAACTCTAATCTAAGACTCTATTCTAAAGCTCTAAAATATTAAATAAAAATAAACTAAACTAGAACTCTAACAAAAACTCTAAGCTAAGACTAAGCTAAAATTCTAAACTCTTAACTAAAACTAAACTAAACTAGAACTAACTAAGACTTTAAGCTAAGACTCTAAGGTAAAAAACCAAACTCTTAACTAAAACTAAACTAAACTAGAACTCTAACTGAAACTCAAAGGTAAAATATCCAACTCTTAACTAAAGCTAAACAAAACTAGAACTCTAACAAAAACTCTAAGCTAAGACTCTAAGCTAAAAAACTCCGAACTCTTAACTATTACTAAACTAAACTTCAACTCTAACAAAAACTCTAAGCTAAGACTCTAAGCTAAAACTCTAAACTATTAACTAAAACTAAACTAAACTAGAACTTCAACATAAACTCTAAGCTAAGACTCTAAGCTAAAAACTCTAAAATCTTAACTAAAACTAAAATAAACTAGAACTCTAACAAAAAATCTAAGCTAAAATTCTAAACTCTTAACTAAAAATAAATTAAACTAGAACTCTAACTAAAACTCTAAGCTAAGACTGTAAGATAAAACACCAAACTCTTAACTAAAACTAAACTAAACTAGAATTCTAACAAAAAAAAAAACTCTAAGCTAAAACTCTAAGCTAAAACTCGAAACTCTTAACTAAAACTTAGCCAAACTAAAACTTTAAGTAAAACTCTAAGCTATGACGCTAAGCTAAAACTCTAAATTCTTAACTGTAACTAAACTAAACTTCAACTCTAACTAAAACTCTAAGCTAAGACTCTAAAGTAAAACTCTAAACTCTTAACTAAAACTAAACTAAACTAGAACTCTAACAAAAACTCTACGCTAAGACTCTAAGATAAAACTCGAAACTCTTAACTGAAACTTAACCAAACTACAACTTTAAGTAAAATTCTAAGCTATGACTCTAAGCTAAAACTCTAAATTCTGAACTGTAACTAAACAAAACTAGAACTCTGAATAAAACTCTAAGCTAAGACTCTAAGCTAAAAACTCTAAACTCTTAACTAAAACTAAACTAGAACTCTAACAAAAACTCTAAGCTAATACTCTAAGCTAAAACTCGAAACTCTTAACTAAAACTAAACTAAACCTGAACTCTAACTGAAACTCAAAGGTAAAACATCAAACTCTTAACTACAATTAAACTAAACTAGAACTCTAACAAAAAAAACTTTTAGCTAAGACTCTTAGCTAAAACTCGAAACTCTAAGCTAAAACTTAACCAAACTAAAACTTTAAGTAAAACTCTAAGCTATGACTCTAAGCTAAAACTCTAAATTCTTAACTGTAACTAAACTAAACTTCAACTCTAACTAAAACTCTAAGCTAAGACTCTAGGTAAAACTCTCAACTAAAACTAAACTAGAACTCTAACAAAAACTCTAAGCTAAGACTCTAAGCTAAAACTTGAAACTCTTAACTAAAACTAAACTAAACTAGAACTCTAACTAAAATTCTAAGCTATGACTCTAAGCTAAAACTCTAAATTCTGAACTGTAACTAAACTAAACTAGAACTCTGATTAAAACTCTAAGCTAAGACTCTAAGCTAAAAACTCTAAAGTCTTAACTAGCTAAACTAGACTAGAACTATAATACCTAGATACGACTAACTAAACTAGAACTATAACAAAAACTCTAAGCTAAGACTCTAAGCTAAAATTCTAAACTCTTAACTAACTTTTAACTAAAACTAAACCAAACTAAAACTCTAACTAAAACTCTAAGCTATGACTCTAAGCTAAAACACCAAACTCTTAACTAAAACTAAACTAAACTAAAACTCTAACAAAAACTCTAAGCTAAGAATCTAAGCTAAAAAACTCTAAACTCTTAACTAAAACTAAACTAAACTAGAACTTCAACAAAAACTCTAAGCTAAGACTTTAAGGTAAAAACTCTAAACTCTTAACTAAAACTAAACTAGAACTCTAACAAAACCTCTAAGCTAAGACTCTAAGCTAAAATTCTAAACTCTTAACTAAAATTAAAATAAACTAGAACTCTAACAAAAAAACTCTAAGCTAAGACTCCAAGCTAAAACTCTAAACCCTTAACTATAACTAAACTAAACTTCAACTCTAAGTAAAACTCCAAGGTAGAACTCTAAACTCTTAACTAAAACTAAACCAAACTAAAACTCCAACTGAAACTCAAAGGTAAAAAATCAAACTCTTAACTACAACTAAACTAAACTAGAACTAAACTCTAAGCTAAGACTCTAAGCTAAAACTCTAAACTCTTAACTATAACTAAACTAAACTTCAACTCTAACTAAAACTCCAAGCTAAGACTAAGCTAAAACTCTAAACTATTAACTAAAACTAAACTAAACTATAACTATAACAAAAACTCTAAGCTAAGACTCTAAGCTAAAAACTCTAAACTCTTAACTAAAACTAAAATAAACTAGAACTCTAACAAAAACTCCAAGCTAAGACTCTAAGCTAAAATTCTAAACTCTTAACTAAAACTAAACTAAACTAGAAGTATAACTAAAACTATAAGCTATGACTATAATGTAAAACATCAAACTATTAACTAAAACTAAACTAAACTATAACTATAACTGAAACTCAAAGTTAAAACATCTAAATATTAAATAAAACTAAAATGAAATAGAAATCTAACAAGACTCTAAGCTATGATTCTAAGCTAAAACTCTGAACTCTTAACTATTACTTAACTAAACTTGAACTTTAACTAAAACTCTAAGCTGGAACTCTAAGCTGAAACTCTGAACTATTAAATAAAACTAAACTAAACTAGAACTTCAACAAAAAATATAATATAAGACTCTAAGCTAAAAACTCTAAAGTAGTAAAAATAACTAAACTAACCTATAACTATAACAAAAACTCTAATCTTAAATTCTAAACTCTTAATTATAACTAAACTAGATCACTAAAAAAAACTATAAAAAATGACTCTAAGGTAAAACACTAAACTCTTAAATAAAACTAAACTAAACTAGAACTCTAACAAAAAAACTCTAAGCTAAGGCTCTAAGCTAAAACTCGAAACTCTTAACTAAAACTTAGCCAAACTAAAACTTTAAGTAAAACTCTAAGCTAAGACTCTTAGATAAAAACTCTAAACTCTTAACTATTACTAAACTAAAATTCAGCTCTAACTAAAACTCTAAGCTAAGACTCTAAGGTAAAACTCGAAACTCTTATCTATAAATAAACTAAACCATATGTCTAACTAAAACTATAAGATAAGACTCAAAGCTAAAACTCTAAACTCTTAACTAAAACTTAACCAAACTACAATTTTAAGTAAAATTCTAAGCTATGACTTTAAGCTAAAACTCTAAATTTTTAACTGTAACTAAACTAAACTAAACTAAAACTCTGACTAAAACTCTAAGAAATTAATCTACTGTAAAACTACAGACTAGTAAATAAAACTAAACTAAACTATAATTATAACTAAAACTCTAAGCTATGACTCAAAGGTAAAACACCAAACTCTAAACTAAAAGTAGACTAAAGTAGAACTGCAACAAAAACTCAACGGTAAAACATCAAACTCTTAACTACAATTAAACTAAACTAGAACTCTAACAAAAAAAACTCTTAGCTAAGACTCTTAGCTAAAACTCGAAACTCTTTACTAAAACTTAGCCAAACTAAAACTTTAAGTAAAACTCTAAGCTAAAACTCTAAGCTAAAACTCTAAACTCTTAACTGTAACTACTCTAAACTTCAACTCTAACTAAAACTCTAAGCTAAGACTCTAAGGTAAAACTCTTAACTAAAACTAAACTAAACTAGAACTTTAACAAAAACTCCAAGCTATGACTCTAAGGTAAAACTTTAAACTCTTAACTAAAACTTAACCAAACTACAACTCTAAATAAAATTCTAAGCTATGACTCTAAGCTAAAACTCTAAATTCTGAACTGTAACTAAACTAAACTAGAACTCTGATTAAAACTCTAAGCTAAGACTCTAAGCTAAAAACTCTAAAGTCTTAACTAAAACTAAACTATAACTTCAACAAAAACTCTAAGCTAAGACTCTAAGCTAAAAACTCTAAACTTTTAACTAAAACTAAACCAAACTAAAACTCTAAGCTAAGTCTCTAAGGTAAAACTTCAAATTCTTACCTATAACTAAGTTGTGGGTGAAAAGGATGGATACTCCAATTTGTAAAATGGGTTTAGGACGGTTACTATGAAAAGAACTTATTTTGAAATGCCTTTTGAAAAGTATTGCTTGGTGTTGGGGCATTCAAAAAGGCAGTATAGTACAGTTGTGGGTGAAAAGGATGGGAACTTCAACTTGTAAAATGGGTTTAGGATGGACATTATGAAAAGAACTTGTTCTGAAATGCCCTTTGAAAAGTATTTCTTGGTATTGGAGCATTCAAAAAGCTGTAAAGTAATGTTCTGGGTGTAAAGGATGGGTACTTCAACTTGTAAAATGGGTTTAGGAGGGATATTAAGAAAAGAACTTGTTTTGAAATGCCTTTGAAAAGTATTGCCTGGTGGTGGCGCATTTAAAAGACTGTAAACTAAAGTTGTGGGTGAAAAGGTTGGGTACTTCAACTTTTAAAATGGGTTTACTAAGGACATTAAGAAAAGAACTGGTTCGGAAATGCCTTTTGAAAAGTATTGCTTGGTGTTGGAGCATTCAAAAAGCTGTAAGTAAAGTTGTGTGTGTAAAGGATGGGTACTTCAACTTGTAATATGGGTTTAGGACTGTCATTATGAAAAGAAATGGTTCTGAAATGCCTTTTAAAATTATTGCTTTGTGCTAGAGCATTCCAAAAGCTATAAAGTAAAGTTTTTTGTAAAAATGATGGTTACTTTAATTTGTAAAATTGGTTTAGGAGGGACATTGAGAAAATAACTTGTTCTGAAATGCATTTGAAAAGTATTGCTTGGTGTTGGAGCATTCAAAAAAGCTGTAAAGTAAAGTTGTGGGTGAAAAAAATGGGTACTTCAACTTGTAAAATGGGTTTAGGATGGACATTATGAAAATAACTTGTTCTGAAAAGATATAATAAAGCCTTAAAAAAGTTTTAAAAATTGGGGGCTCTGGGGCCTTGGGGACACGGGGGGTCATTTGGGGCGCGGGGGGACGTTTGAGGACGGGGGGCTGCCTTCGGGGTTGGGGTAGGGGGATCGGAACCCTTTGGGGTTGGGGTAGAGGACCTCACAACGCTGTTCAAATGGAACTTGTGTATTATAACGACCACTGAGTTTCACCCTCAAATTCTCTTCTAAAACATCTTCTAAAATCATCTTTAAAAATGTCTCTAACTGTTTCGCCGAAATAATTCCCTAAAATGTCTAAAACGGTTTCGCCCAAATAACCCCTAAACGTAATTTCAACGTGTTCTATTTATTTTTGGCATCCCTGCGCTGTCACATTTCAAATTACTGGGAAACCCTTTCCCGCGTTAATCTCTTCATCGCTAAGATCAAAACATTCGCCCGGAAACAATTTTCATGGAAGAACTCCAAAGACATTAATAAACATTCGCTCGGAAACAATTCTCTTTGGAAATACATCAAAGACATTAATAGACTTCGCCCATTCCTTTTTCATGACAAATCAATCAATCTTGACATCACCTGTCAGACATTAATCAATTTCTCGGAAAACATCCATCAAAGTGAGAAAAATCCTGTTTTTTTCATTCTCACTGACAAAAACCATAAAAACATGTATAAATTACTGTTGACATCCGAGAAAAACATCAAATAAATTGACCAACACTCATAACCGTTCAAGAAACATCCATAAAAGTGAGAAAATTCCTGTTTTTTCATTCTCACTGACAAAAACCATAAAACAGACATGAATTACTGTTAACATCCATGAAAAACATCAAATAAATTGACCGACACTCATAACGGTCCAAGAAACATCCATAAATGTGAGAAAATTCCTGTTTTTTCAAGTGAGAAAAATTCTTTTTTTTCATTCTCAGTGAGAAAACCATAAACCACGTGGTAATCGTGGGACCTCCTACCCCTTTCTACTGGCGGCATTTTCATCGTAAAATTTGTTACTGATGTCAGCAATTCAGTTCTTGTGGACATAAGACAAGCATTCACTTAGAAATTGGTTGGAATTACTTGAGGCTACTACATCAGTGTACAATACCCCTCCTCCAAACCGAAAACAAAATGGTACTTGTGTCTTAAAGACACCACACTCATGTTCTCTCGAGGTTTCGTATCGCAAACATGAGACAGTAACCGGCTTTCATGGTCTTTATACCAGACAATATTAGTTTCGGCTCGGTGGGAAACTACACAGTAGCTATATTTTAATTAAATATTTAGTTGGTATTTTGGTTTGACTAGGTTATATTGTAATATAACTTTATTAATATAATAACTCATACAAACTTATTTAATAAAATGCGGTCTGAGCGGCATCCCTTCCATAATTCTGCGTTGTAGTTTCCATAATTTTGTTACTAAACTATTATATTTTCATCATATTTTGGCATATTTCATTATGATTAACCCAACTTCACTTCTTGAGTGTGGTGGCTATAAGACAAAAAAAATATTAGATAATAAATTATAAGACACAAGTACCAAAAAAAGATTGCCTAAAAAAAGAGTCTTCACATTTGCCCCAGCTTCCCAGAAAAAATCATTCACCCGTCCTTTTACCGATCTAAGGTGTACCGGTATTTGTTCCAATTAAAACTTCTTCCTCTTTAGCTTAGGCTATTTAATTTCGGAATTTTTCTTAACCCTTTTCTTCCTTACTGAGTATATGATTTTTTAGACTGATCTTAGTACTTAAAATAAGGACTGAAACCATCTAGAATTACTGCGACTAACTAAATAAAAACTAAAATTAACAGACATTTTTAAATGCACGAAAAACAGATTAAGAATAAACGTATCTGCAGTGCTATTCTGTCATTAACGGCAATACGTCCTATGTAAACGCAATACCTTTATTAAAGCACACACATTCATGACTGTTTTTCATGAGATCTTATTGATTCAAATTATTAGCACTACAAAAAATAGCAGACTGGTCAAGTGGCGGATCCTGGGGAGAATGAGGGGGCGCCCCCCCCCTTACATAGTCTAATGTAGTGTAATTTACTTAATTAACGCAAGTTTGCGTTAATTAAACTTACTCCTAACGCAAGTTTATCGGATCAACCTATTTCCCCCCCCCCCTTAAAAAATCCTGGATCCGCCCCTGGACTGGTCTAGGCATATTCTCATTCAGGCAGATGAGGGAGGGGATTTATGCGACACTCGTAATAACCTGTGTCTCTGGACACCTAAATCTTAAATTGAAATTTTCTCCTTCCCTACCTTTAAACAAATTTGTCTCAAACAGGTTTCAGGAAATTAATTTTAAAAAAGACAAGTTTTTTGAACTGAAAGTAAGAAGCAGTATTAAAGCTGAAAACGATTTTTTTATTTTCAGTAAATCACAAATGACGTTTTATTTTTTGGGGAAGCTTGAGGGGGAACTACACTCCATTTATTAGTGGAAACATTTTTCTCCCATAAACATCTATTTTAATGTTGGTGTTTTGAAAACACCTTGCTTTTTCAATACTTTTTAAAGGAATGGATTTAAAAAGAGGGAAGCATTGACAAAATCAAGGTGTTTTCAAAACATATACATTGTCATAGATGTTTATGGAAGAAAAATGTTTCCACTAAAAAAATGGAGTGCAGTTCCCCCTCAAGCTTCCCCAAAAATTAAAGCGTCATTTGTGATTTACTGAAAGTAAAAAAATCGCTTAAATTGAATGCTAAATTCAGCCAATTGATTTTCTATGTGTTTTGACGAGGTAGATTTAAAAGAAGGATACGATTGATGATAATTTATTACATATTAGACATGTCAAAGTAAATTGATTGTCCCAAGTATACTAATATCGAAAAAAAAGATTTAATGAAGTTTGGGTAGCAATTAAGTTTTTAATATTCCTTTAAAGGTAATAGAAAAAAGTTGTATAGAAAGTATTTTTGTTTTCAGGAAAGTTCAAACGACGTTCAAGCCTTTTGGGGGTCTGAGAGGAGGCAGTGCTATAGGCCAAAGTCCTTAGTAATCCTGGAATACCAATTTTGGTAAAAGTCGAACACCATTCGTGAAATATATACTTCATGCCTTGGGGTACTGAATTCCACATAACATTATTACACCCAGATGCGTTATTAGTAATGTCGTAAACACTTGAACACTATCACACTTTGGTGAGAATCACTTTTATGAGCCATGTAGTATACCCATAGCTTGTTTTGGTTTTGAAGTTCTATATTGAAGTAGCAACCTTAGATTTGTTATTAAAAACACCAGAAACCGTTAAATACAAACTTTGGAGGGAATCAGCTTAGTTTCTTTGGATTTAGGACTATCAGATTACCATCTTAATGAATTTCAACTATTAATTTTAATCTTTCAAGACCATTCCCTAAATAATTCCTCAATGACCACACGTTGAAAGAAGCATAACATTTTTGTATAACCTAACTAGGAAATGGGGAGAGTAGCAGGAGTGGATCCAGGGTCTTTTTTTGGGGGGGGGGGCAAAATAGGTTGGTCCGATAAACTTGCGGTAGGAGGAAGTTTAAATAACGCAATCGTGCGTTAATTAAGTAAATTACACTTCTTTAGACTATGTTAGGGGGCGCGTGCCCCCCTCGCCCCCTCCCTGGATCCGCCACTGGAGAGTATTACTGGATCCACGGTCAAACTTGCAGCCCTCCTAGTCCCATATATGGAATTACCTTGGGTAATCCCATATAGTATCCCCTCCTAGTGTTGTTCACATGCCTGTATTCTATTTCTAAACCCTTTACATGTTCTTTTTTGATGAGCTTGTTGATTAAGTTAAATAAATGCATATGGGGCTATAAATTTTTCACACCATTTCTCGAATATGTTCGTAACATCTTGAATATTATATTGCAAAATCAGCCTTATAATCACCAGGTTCAAACGTCCTTAAATACAAAAGTTTGTGAAATTTAAACGTTCCAGGGATCCTACTTGGGGCCTTCAAATCATGAAGATTGAAAAGTGTCACGTGACTGGTTTCAACAGTCTGGCATGCCTACTATCAAATAAGTACTTAAGGGGCTGTGGTACGATAAAGACTTGCCCTACCTCGTCCATTATAAACGTTTTTAGTTTGTTTGGTCAAACTATTTAGAATTAAGTTGGCGGCCTTGATATAATTAGTAGAACATAGATAATAGATTTAAATAAACGAGAGAAAATTGAAAGCCGACACTGAATTTCTCAGATACCTTAGAAAAACCATTTGATTTCTGTCAGTTTGGGCCTGATGTAGAGATATTACGTTTTGATTTGACTTACATCATCAGGAAGTATGAATTCTGTTTTTTCTATTAATCCGACCAGAACTGTCTAATTTAAGTACAGGAAAGGTCAGTCCCTAAAAATATTTTAGTCTACCTGCTCGAAAAATAATGAAAATCAGTTCAAAGGAATTATCATTTGACTGATCTTGCCACTTTGAGAATTTCTGTGCCATTGCACGCCTTGGTTGACAGACTAGCCGAGAAAAGGTAACTACATTTCATTGTCTTATAGAAGCAATTAGGTCAAATTTATGTCGTAGTTAGGCGTTGTATATATGATTTCGTTTACATTTTCTTAGTTTTTGCTTAGTAAAGGAGATATCCACGAATAGCAAAGAATATTAGTAAAGACAAAGGAGATACCCACGTTGAAAAAATCAACCGTGACAAAAATTTCTGGCAACACAAAATGTTTCCAAAGCTCCATAAATCTTATATGGAAGTTTTGTTACCAGAAATCGTGGACGGAAGAGTGCCACGCAATATGGCGATCCGCAAGCCATTTCTAGGCAAGTCGACGGATAAATAAAACCCTCATAAATTTGGATTAGGCTAGGTAGGTTAGTTTTTAGCTGAATTTATATATATATGCCTGTAATTACAATATATTGTACCCAAATAAACATTTCTTAGCGGTCCTTGTCATCAAAATTCAGGTTAGGCTAAGACCCCGGTAGGGTTTCCGTCAGGGGCGTAATTTCGGCAAAATCCTGGGGGGGGGCGCAAAGTTGGAGCCAATTGTCCCCAACGAAATTAAAATGACAGTAAAAAAAAAAATATAAGCCGTTTGGTATCATAAAGGCACTATTTATTGATTTAAAATTACTATAAATGTAATTTGTAGTCCTAAAAGGTACTTAATAGCACTATATAAAGGTAACTTATAGTACTATAAAGGTAAATATGTATTAAAAAAACTGATCTGTTTCTGTTGATGCTTGAGTTATGCAGGTTTATCTCAGTAGAGAGCTATCTTATACTCCGAGACGACACCCCTGCTGCCACCTACAACTTTTTTTTTACTTAATTTATGTCTGTTTGTTGTCAGTGAGAATGAAAAAACAGGAATTTTCTCACATTGATGTCTGTTTTCTTGGATGGTTATGTGTGTTGGTCAATTTATTTGATGTTTTTCATGGATGTCAACAGCAATTTATGGTTTTTGTCAGTGAGAATGGAAAAACAGGAACTTTCTCACTTTCATGGATTATTGAGTCATTAATCAAATTGTTTCCGGGCAAGGTTAATTAATGTCTGACAGATGACGTCAAGTTAATTAATGTCTCTGATGTATTTCCAAAGAGAATGTTTCCGAGGCAAAGTTTAGATCACACATGACAGATGATGTCATGATTGATTGATTGACATGAAAGGGGAATTAATTTGTTGTTTCTAAAGAGAATTGATTTGACACGAAAGGGAATTAATTTGTTGTTTCTAAAGAGAACTGTCTCCAAGCGAATGTTTAGATCTTAGCGATGAAGAGATTGATTCACAAAAGGGTTTCCAAATAATTTGAAATGTATCAGCGCAGAGATGCCAAAAACAAAAGGAACTCACTGAAATTACGTTTAGGGATTATTTGGGCGAAACCGTTTTAGCCATTATAGGGAATTATTTCGGCGAAACAGTTAGAAACATTTTAAAAGATGATTTTTGAAGAGATTTTAGAAGAGGATTTGAGGGTGAAACTCTGTGGTCGTTATAATACACAAGTTGTATTTTAACAGCGTCGTGAGGTCCCCTACCCCAACCCCAAAGGGTTCCGATGCCCCTACCCAACCCCGTAGGAAGCCCCCGGTCCTCAAAGGTTCTCCGGGACTCCCAAAGGGCCCCCCAGCGCCCCAAAGCCTCCCGAGCCCCCATTTTAATACTTTTAAGGCTTTATTATATCTTTTCAGAACAAATTATTATTTTAGGGAATTATTTCGGCGAAACAGTTAGAGACATTTTAAAAGATGATTTAAAAGATGATTTTAGAAGAGGATTTGAGGGTGAAACTCTGTGGTCGTTATAATACACAAGTTCCATTTGAACAGTGTCGTGAGGTCCTCTACCACAACCCCAAAGGGTTCCGATCCCCCAACCCAACCCCGTAGAAAGCCCCCGGTCCTCAAAGGTTCTCCGGGACTCCCAACGGGCCCCCCAGCGCCCCAAAGGCTCCCGAGCCCCCATTTTAATACTTTTAAGGCTTTATTATATCTTTTAAGAACAAATTATTATTATAGGGAATTATTTCGGCGAAAGAGTTAGAGACATTTTAAAAGATGATTTAAAAGATGATTTTAGAAGAGGATTTGAGGGTGAAACTCTGTGGTCGTTATAATACACAAGTTCCATTTGAACAGTGTCGTGAGGTCCTCTACCCCAACCCCAAAGGGTTCCGATCCCCTACCCAACCCCGAAGGAAGCCTCCGGTCCGCAAAGGTCCCCCAAGCTCCCAAAGGGCCCCCTGGACCCCCAAAGGCCCTCACCCGGTCCCCAAAGGACCACCGGGCTCCCAAAGGGCCCCCGGACCCCCAACGGCCCTCCCCCGGTCCCCAAAGGTCCCCCAGGCTCCCAAAGGGCCCCCGGACCCCCAAAGGGCCCCCGGACCCCCAAAGGCCCTCCCCGGACCCCCAAAGGCCCACCGGGCTCCCAAAAGACCACCGGGCTCCCAAAGGGCCCCCCGGACCCCCAAAGGCCCTCACCCGGCCCCCAAAGGACCACCCGGCCCTAAAGGGCCCCCCAGACCCCCAAAGGACCCCCAGCACCCCAAAGGCCCCTGATCTCCCATTTTTTAAGACTTTTTATGGCTTTATTATATCTTTTCAGAACAAGTTCTTTTCATAATGTCCATCCTAAACCCATTTTACAAGTTGAAGTTCCCATCCTTTTCACCCACAACTTTACTTTACAGCTTTTTGAATGCCCAACACCCAGCAATACTTTTCAAAAGCCATGTCAGAACAAGTTCTTTTCTTAGTGACCGTCCTAAACCCATTTTACAAATTGAAGTACCCATCCTTTTCACCCACAACTTAGTTATAGGTAAGAGTTTGAAGTTTTATCTTAGAGACTTAGCTTAGAGTTTTAGTTTGGTTTAGTTTTAGTTAAGAGTTTAGAGTTTTTAGCTCAGAGTCTTAGCTTAGATTTTTATTCAGAGTTCTAATTTAGTTTAGTTTAGTTACAGTTAATAATTTAGAGTTTTAGCTTATAGTCATAGCTTATAATTTTAATTAAAGTTTTTGTTTTGTCAATTTTTAGTTAAGATTTTCGAGTTTTAGCTTAGAGTCTTAGCTTAGAGTTTTTGTTAGAGTTGAAGTTTAGTTTAATTTTATTTAAGAATTTGATGTTTTACCTTTGAGTTTCAGTTAGAGTTCTAGTTTAGTTTAATTTTAGTTAAGAGTGTAGAGTTTTTAGCTTAGAGTCTTAGCTTAAAATTTTAGTTTGGTTTAGTTTTAGTTAAAAGTTTAGAGTTTTTTTTAGCTTAGAGTCTTAGCTTAGAGTTTTTGTTAGAGTTCTATTTTAGTTTTAGTTAAGAGTTTAGAGTTTTTAGCTTAGAGTTTTATTCAGAGTTCTAGTTTAGTTTAGTTTAGTTACAGTTCAGAATTTAGAGTTTTAGCTTAGAGTCATAGCTTAGAATTTTACTTAAAGTTGTAGTTTGGTTAAGTTTTAGTTAAGAGTTTCGAGCTTTAGCTTAGAGTCTTAGCTCAGAGTTTTTGTTAGAATTCTAGTTTAGTTTAGTTTTAGTTAAGAGTTTCGAGTTTTACCTTAGAGTCTTAGCTTAGAGTTTTAGTTAGAGTTGAAGTTTGGTTTAGTTACAGTTAAGAATTTAGAGTTTTAACTTATATTTATATCTTAGAGTTTTACTTAAAGTTTTAGTTTGGCTAAGTTTTAGTTAAGAGTTTTGAGTTTTATTTTAGAGTCTTAGCTTAGAGTTTTTTGTTAGAGTTCTAGTTTAGCTTAATTTTAGTTAAGAGTTTGATGTTTTACCTTAGAGTCTTAGCTTAGAGTTCTAGTTTAGTTTAGTTTTACTTAAGAATTTAGAGTTTTAGCTTAGAGTCTCAGCTTAGAGTTTTTGTTAGAGTTCTACTTTATTTTAGTTTTAGTTAAGAGTTTAGTGTTTTTAACTTAGAATCTTAGCTTAGAGTTTATGTTGAAGTTCTAGTATAGTTTAGTTTTAGTTTAGAGTTTTAGCTTAGAGTCTTAGCTTAAAGTTTTTGTTAGAGTTGAAGTTTAGTTTAGTTTTAGTTAAGAGTTTAGAGGGTTTTTTTTTGTTAGAGTTCTAGTTTAGTTTAATTTTATTTAATAGTTTGATTTTTTACCTTTGAGTTTCTGTTAGAGTTTTAGTTTAGTATAGTTTTAGTTAAGAGTTTAGAGTTTACCATAGAGTCTTAGCTTCGAGTTTTAGTTAGAGTTCTAGTTTAGTTTATTTTTAGTTACAGTTCAGAATTTATAGTTTTAGCTTAAAGTCATGGATTAGATTTTTAATTAAATTTATAGTTTGGTTAAGTTTTAGTTAATATTTTATAGTTTTTAGCTTAGAGTTTTTGTTTAAGTTCTAGTTTAGTTTAGTTTTAGTTAATAGTTTAGAGTTTTAGCTTAGAGTCTTAGCTTGAGTTTTTGTTAGAGTTGAAGTTTAGTTTAATTTTAGTTAAGAATTTGATGTTTTACCTTTAAGTTTCAGTTAGAGTCCTAGTTAAGTTTACTTTTAGTTTAGAGTTTACAGTTTTTTATTTTAGAGTCTTATCTTAGAGTTTTAGTTATAGTTATATTTTAGTTTAGTTTTAGTTAAGAGTTTATAATTTTAGATTAGAGTCTTAGTTTAGAGTTTTTGTTAGAGTTCTAGTTTATTTTAGTTTTGAGTTATAGTTTAGTTTACATATAGTTAAGAGCTTTGAGTTTTACCTTAGAGACTTAGCTTAGAGTTTTAGTTTAGTTTAGTTTTAGTTAAGAGTTTAGTGTTTTTTAGCTTAGAGTTTTTGTTAGAGTTCTAGTTTAGTTTAGTTCTAATTAATAGTTTTGTGTTTTACCTTAGAGTCTTCGTTTAGAGTTTCAGTTAGAGTTCTAGTTTAGTTTAGTTTTAGTTAAGAGTTTTTAGCTTAGAGTCTTAGCTTAGAGTTTTTGTTAGAGTTCTAGTTTATTTTAGTTTTAGTTAAGAGTTTAGAGTTTTTAGCTTAGAGTCTTAGCTTAGAGTTTTTGTTGAAGTTTTAGTTTAGATTAGTTTTAGTAAATAGTTTAGAGTGTTAGCTTAGAGTATTAGCTTATATTTTTTTTTATACTTGAAGTTTATTTTATTAATATTTAGTAGTTTATATTTTTATATTATATTATTATATTATATTTTTTTTTATAGTTATAGTTTAGTTTAGATATAGTTAAGAGTTTGGAGCTTTACCTTAGAGACTTAGCTTAGAGTTTTAGTTTAGTTTAGTTTTAGTTAAGAGTTTGGAGTTTTTAGCTTAGAGTCTTAGCTTAGAGTTTTTGTTAGAGTTCTAGTTTAGTTTAGTTTTAGTTAATAGTTTGGTGTTTTAACTTAGAGTCTTAGTTTAGAGTTTAAGTTAGAGTTATAGTTTAGTTTAGTTTTATTTATGAGTTTAGAATTTTAGCTTAGAGTCTTAGCTTAGAGTTTTTGTTAGAGTTCTAGTTTAGTTTTAGTTAAGAGTTTAGAGTTTTTAGCTTAGAGTCTTAGCTTAGAGTTTTTGTTGAAGTTTTAGTTTAGTTTAGTAATAGTTAATAGTTTAGAGTTTTAGCTTAGAGTCTTAGCTTATAGTTTTTGTTAAGAGTTGAAGTTTAGTTTAGTAATAGTTAGGAGTTTAGAGTTTTAGCTTAGAGTCTTAGCTTAGAGTTTTTGTTAGAGTTCTAGTTTAGTTTAGATATAGTTAAGAGTTTGAAGTTTTAGCTTAGAGACTTAGCTTAGAGTTTTAGTTTAGTTTAGTTTTAGTTAAGAGTTTGGAGTTTTTAGCTTAGAGTCTTAGCTTAGAGTTTTTGTTAGAGTTCTAGTTAAGTTTAGTTATAGTTAAGAGTTTAGAGTTTTTAGCTTAGATTCTTAGCTTAGAGTTTTAGTTTAGTTTAATTTTAGTTAAGAGTTTAGAGTTTTAGCATAGAGTCTTATCTTAGGGTTTTTAGAGTTCTAGTTTAGTTTAGTTTTAGTTAAGAGTTTAGAGTTTTTAGCTTAGAGTCTTAGTTTAGAGTTTTTTGTTGCAGTTCTAGTTTAGTTTAGAGTTTTAGCTTAGACTTGGCGTTTTAATTAGAGTTCTAGTTTAGTTTAGTTTTAGTTAAGAGTTTAGAGTTTTAGCTTAGAGTCTTAGCTTAGAGTTTTTGTTAGAGTTCTAGTTTAGTTTAGTTTTTGTTAAGAGTTTAGAGTTTTAGCTTAGAGTCTTGGCTTAGATTTTTTGTTAGAGTCCTAGTTAAGTTTAGTTATAGTTAAGAGTTTGGAATTTTACCTTAGAGACTTAGCTTAGAGTTTTAGTTAAGTTTAGTTTTACTTAAGAGTATAGAATTTTAGCTTAGAGTCTCAGCATAGAGTTTTTGTTAGAGTTCGAGTTTAGTTTAGTTTTAGTTAAGAGTTTAGTGTTTTTAACTTAGAGTCTTAGTTTACAGTTTTTGTTGAAGTTCTAGTTTAGTTTAGTTTGAGTTTAGAGTTTTAGCTTAGACTTAGAGTTTTAATTTGAGTTCTAGTTTAGTTTAGTTTTAGGTAAGAGTTTAGAATTTTTAGCTTAGAGTCTTAGCTTAGTTTTATTAAGAGTTCTAGTTTAATTTAGTTTTAGTTAAGAGTTTAGAGTTTTACCATAGAGTCATAGCTTAGAGTTTTAGTTAGAGTTAAAGTTTAGTTTAGTTACAGTTAAGAATTTAGAGTTTTAGCTTAGAGTCCATAGCTTTGAGTTTTACTTAAAGTTATAGCCTGGTTAATATTTAGTTAAGAATTTCGAGTTTTAGCTGAGTCTTAGCTTACAGTTTTTGTTAGAGTTCTAGTTTAGCTTAGTTTTACTTAAGAGTTTAGAGTTTTACCTTAGAGTCTAAGCTTAGAGTTTTTGTTACAGTTCTAGTTTAGTTTAATTTTAGTTAAGAATTTGATATTTCACATTTGAGTTTCAGTTAGAGTTCTAGTTTAGTTTACTTTTAGTTAAGATTTTAGTGTTTTACCTTAGAGTCTTAGCATAGAGTTTTAGTTAGAGTTCTAGTTTAGTTTAGTTTTAGTTAAGAGTTTAGAATTTTAGCTTAGAGTCTTAGCTTAGAGTTTTTGTTAGAGTTCTAGTTTAGTTTAATTTTAGTTAAGAATTTGATGTTTTTTACCTTTGAGTTTCAGTTAGAGTTCTAGTTTAGTTTACTTTTAGTTAAAAGGTTAGTGTTTCACCTTAGAGTCTTAGCTTAGAGTTCTAGTTAGAGGTCTTTTCTAGTTTTGTTTAAGTTAAGAATTTAGAATTTTAGCTTAGAGTCTTATCTTAGAGTTTTTGTTAGAGATATAGTTTATTATAGTTTTAGTTAAGAGTTTAGAGTTTTTTGCTTAGAGTACCTTGCTTAGAGTTTTTGTTGAAGCTCTAGTTTAGTTTAGTTTTAGTTAAGAGTTTAGAGTTTTTTAGATTATATTATTAGATTAAAGTTTTTGTTAGAGTTCATGTTTATTTTAGTTTCAGTTAAGAATTTAGAGTTTTTAGCTTAGAGTCTTAGTTTAGAGTTTTTGTTATAGTTCTAGTTTAGTTTACTTAAGAGTTTAGAGTTTTATCATAGAATCTTAGCTTAGAGTTTTTGTTGAAGTTTTAATTTAGTTTAGTTAAGAGTTTAGAGTTTTTTAGCTTAGAGTCCTAGCTTAGAGTTTTTGTTAGAGTTCTAGTTTAGTTTTAGTTAAGAGTTTGGTGTTTTACCTTAGATTTATAGCTTAGAAATTTAGTTTGAGCTACAGTTTATTTTTGTTTTCGTTAAGAGTTTATAGTTTTGGCTTAGAGTCATTGATTAGAGTTTTAGTTATTGTTCTAGTTTAGTTTATTCCTAGTTAAGATTTTAGAGTTTTTATATTATATTATTATATATTTGTTTTTGTTGTATCTCTAGTTTCTTTTATTTTTAGTTAATATATTATATTTTTATCTTATAGTATTAGATTAGAGTTTTTGTTAGAGTTTTAGTTTAGTTTAGTTTTAGTTAGAGTTTTGAGTTTTACCTTAAAGTCTTAGATTAGAGTTTTAGCTAGGGTTGAAGTTTCGTTTAGTTTAGTTATAGTTAAGAGTTTATAGTTTTAGCTTAGAGTCTTAGCTTAGAGTTTTAGTTAGAGTCATTGTTTATTTTAGTTTTACTTAAGAGTTATAGCTTAGAGGTTTAGCCTAAAATCTTAGCTTAGAGATTTAGTTAGAGTTGAAGTTTAGTCCAAACAAGCATAACCACAAAATTACACAATATTGCATAGAAATACCAAAACCATAGGTTAGATTAGGTTAGGTTAGTTTAGAGGTTAGGTTTCTCCACGTTTAAGTTAGGTTAGATTAGGTTGGCTTATCATGAGCGCTCATGATAAGCCAACCTAATCTAACCTAACTAAACGTGGAGAAACCTAACCTCTAACCTAACCTAACCTAATCTAACCTATGGTTTTGGTATTTCTATGCAATATTGTGTAATTTTGTGGTTATGCTAGTTTGGACTAAACTTCAACTATAATCTCTAAGCTAAGATTTTAGGCTAAACCTCTAAGCTATAACTCTTAAGTAAAACTAAAATAAACAATAACTCTAACTAAAACTCTGAGCTAAGACTCTAAGCAAAAACTATAAACTCTTAACTATAACTAAACTAAACGAAACTTCAACCCTAACTAAAACTCTAATCTAAGACTCTAAGGTAAAACTCCAAACTCTTAACTAAAACTAAACTAAACTAAAACTCTAACAAAAACTCTAAGCTAAGACCCTAAGCTAAAACTATAAACTCTTAACTAAAACTAAACTAAACTAGAGCTTCAACAAAAACTCTAAGATACGACTCTAAGCTAAAAACTCTAAAATCTTAACTAAAACAGAGCTAAACTAGAACTCTAACAGAAACTCTAAGCTAAGACTCTAAGGTAAAATTCTAAACTCTTAATTAAAACTAAACTAAACTAGAACTCTAACTAAAACTCTAAGCTATAACTCTAAGGTAAAACACCAAACCCTTAACTAAAACTAAACTAAATTAGAACTCTAACAAAAACTCTAAGCTAGGACTCTAAGCTAAAAAACTCTAAACTCTTAACTAAACTAAACTAAAACTTCAACAAAAACTCTAAGCTAAAATTCTATGATAAAACTCTAAACTCTTAAGTAAACTAAACTAGAACTCTAACAAAAACTCTAAACTACGACTCTAAGCTAAAAACTCTAAACTCTTAACTATAACTAAACTAAACTTCAACTCTAACTATAACTCTAAGCTAAAACTCTAAGCTAAAACTCTAAACTCTTAACTAAAACTAAACTAAACTAGAACTTCAACAAAAACTCTAAGCAAAAAACTCTAAGCCAAAAACTCTAAACTCTTAACTAAAACTAAAATAAACTAGAACTCTAACAAAAACTCTAAGCTAAAATTCTAAACTCTTAACTAAAACTAAACTAAACGAGAACTCTAACTAAAACTCTAAGCTAAGACTCTAAGGTAAAATACTAAACTCTTAACTAAAAGTAAACTAAACTAGAACTCTAACTGAAACTCAAAGGTAAAAAACATCAAATTCTTAACTAAAATTAAACTAAACTAGAACTCTAACAAAAACTCTAAGCTAAGACTCTAAGCTAAAATCCTAAACTCTTAACTAAAACTAAACTAAACTATAACTATAACTAAAACTCTATGCTAAGACTCTAATGTAAAACACTAAACTCTTAACTAAAATTAAACTAAACTAGAACTCTAACTGAAACTCAAATGTGAAATATCAAATTCTTAACTAAAATTAAACTAAACTAGAACTGTAACAAAAACTCTAAGCTAAGAATATAAGGTAAAACTCTAAACTCTTAAGTAAAACTAAGCTAAACTAGAACTCTAAAAAAAACTGTAAGCTAAGAATCAGCTAAAACTCGAAACTCTTAACTAAATCTTAATCAAGCTATAACTTTAAGTAAAACTCTAAGCTATGACTCTAAGCTAAAACTCTAAATTCTTTACTGCAACTAGACTAAACTTTAACTCTAACTAAAACTCTAAGTTATGACTCTATGGTAAAACTCTAAACTAAAACTAAATTAAACTAGAACTATAAATAAAACTAAGATAAGACTATAAGCTAAAAAATCTAAACTCTTAACTAAAACTAAACTAAACTAGAACGCTAATTTAAACTATAAGTCTAAGCTAAAACTCTAAACTTAAACTAAACTAGAACTTCAACAAAAACTGTAAACTAAGACTCTAAGCTAACAACACTTAACTCTTAAATAAAACTAAACCAAACTAGAACTCTAACAAAAACTCTAAGCTGAGACTCTAAGCTAAAATTTTATACTCTTAAGTAAAACTAAACTTAACTAAAACTCTAAGCTAAGTCTCTAAGGTAAAACTTCAAACTCTTAACTATAACTAAACTAAACTAGAACTCTAACAAAAACTCTAAGCTAAGACTCTAAGCTAAAACTCTAAATTCTTAACTAAAATTATACTAAACTAGAACTCTAACAAAAACTCTAAGCTAAGACTATAAGCTAAAACTCTAAACTCTTAACTAAAACTAAACTAAACTAGAACTCTAATTAAAACTCCAAGTCTAAGCTAAAACTCTAAACTAAACTAGAACTGCAACAAAAAACTCTAAACTAAGACTCTAAGCTAAAAACTCTAAACTCTTAACTAAAACTAAACTAAACTAGAACTCTAAAAAACCCTACCTTAGAGAACCCTCTAAGGTAGAACTCTAACAAAAACTCTAAGCTATGACTCTAAGCTAAAACTCTAAACTCCTAACTATTACTAAACTAAACTTCAACTCTAACAAAAACTCTAAGCTAAGACTCTAAGTTAAAACTCCAAACTCTTAACTATTACTAAACTAAAACTTCAACAAAAACTCTAAGCTAAGACTCTAAGATAAAAACTCAATACTCTTAACTAAAAATAAACTAAACTAGAACTCTAACAAAAACTCTAAGCTAAGACTCTAAGCTAAAATTCTAAACTCTTAACTAAAACTAAACTAAACTATAACTCTAACTGAAACTCAAAGGTAAAAAATCAAACTCTTAACTAAAATTAAACTAAACTAGAACTCTATCAAAAAAACCCTCTAAACTCTTAACTAAAACTAAACTAAACTTCAACTCTAACAAAAACTCTAAGCTAAGACTCTAAGCTAAAACTCCAAACTAAAACTAAACTATACTAGAACTTCAACATAAACTCTAAGCTAAGACTCTAAGTTAAAAACACTAAACTCTTAATTAAAACTAAAATAAAGTAGAACTCTAGCAAATACTCTAAGCTGACACTCTAAGCTAAAACTCTAAACTCTTAAGTAAAACTAAACTAAACTAGAACTCTAAGCTAAGACTCTAAGGTAAAACACCAAACTCTTAACTAAACTAAACTAGAACTCTAACTGAAACTCAAAGGTAAAACATCAAACTCTTAACTAAAATTAAACTAAACTAGAACACTAACAAAAAACTCTAAGCTAAGACTCTAAGCTAATACTCGAAACTCTTAACTAAAACTTAGCCAAACTAAAACTTTTAGTAAAACTGTAAGCTATGACTTTAAGCTAAAACTCTAAATTCTTAACTGTAACTAAACTAAACTTCAACTCTAACTAAAACTCTAAGCTAAGACTCTAAGGTAAAACTCTAAACTCTTTACTAAAACTAAACTAAACTATAACTCTAACAAAAACTCTGAGCTAAGACTCTAAGCTAAAACTCGAAACTCTTAACTGAAACTTAACCAAACTACAACTTAAAGTAAAATTATAAGCTATGACTCTAAGCTAAAACTCTAAATTCTGAACTGTAACTAAACTAAACTAAACTATAACTCTGAATAAAACTATAAGCTAATAATATAAGCTAAAAAATCTAAACTCTTAAATAAAAATAAACTAAACTAAAACTCTAAAAAAAAATCTAAGCTATGACTATAAGTAAAAATAAACTCTAAACTTTTAACTAAAACAAAACCAAACTAAAAATTTAAGCTAGGACTCTAAGCTAAAAACTCTAAACTCTTAACCAAAACTAGACTAAACTAAAACGCTAACTGAAACTCAAAGGTAAAACATAAAAATCTGAACTAAAAGTAAACTAAACTTCAACTCTAACAAAAACTCTAAGCTAAGATTCTAATCTAAAACTCGAAACTTTTAACTAAAACTTAACCAAACTACAACTTTAAGTAAAATTATAAGCTATGACTCTAAGCTAAAACTCTAAATTCTGAACTGTAACTAAACTAAACTAGAACTCTGAATAAAACTCTAAGCTAAGAGTCTGAGCTAAAAAAAAAACTCTAAACTTTTAACTAAAACTAAACCAAACTAAAACTCTAAGCTAAGTCTCTAAGGTAAAACTTCAAACTCTTACCTATAACTAAGTTGTGGGTGAAAAGGATGGGTACTTCAATTTGTAAAATGGGTTTAGGACGGTCACTAACAAAAGAACTTGTTCTGAAATGGCTTTTGAAAAGTATTGCTTGGTGTTGGGCATTCAAAAAGCTGTAAAGTAAAGTTGTGGGTGAAAAGGATGGGAACTTCAACTTGTAAAATGGGTATAGGATGGACATTATGAAAAGAACTTGTTCTGAAAAGATATAATAAAGCCATAAAAAGTATTAAAAAATGGGAGCTCAGGGGCCTTTGGGGTGCTGGGGGGCCCTTTGGGAGCCCGGTGGTCTTTTGGGAGCCTGGGGGACCTTTGGGGACCGGGGGTGGGCCTGTGGGGGTCCGGGGCCCTTTGGGAGCCCGGTGGACCTTTGGGGACCGGGTGAGGGCCTTTGGGGGTCCAGGGGGCCCTTTGGGAGCTTGGGGGACCTTTGAGAGCTTGGGGGACCTTTGAGGACCGGAGGCTTCCTTCGGGGTTGGGTAGGGGGATCGGAACCCTTTGGGGTTGGGGTAGAGGACCTCACGACACTGTTCAAATGGAACTTGTGTATTATAACGACCACAGAGTTTCACCCTCAAATCCTCTTCTAAAATCATCTTTTAAATCATCTTTTGAAATGTCTCTAACTGTTTCGCCGAAATAATTCCCTAAAATAATAATTTGTTCTGAAAAGATATAATAAAGCCTTAAAAGTATTAAAATGGGGGCTCGGGAGCCTTTGGGGCGCGGGGGGGCCCTTTGGGAGTCCCGGAGAACCTTTGAGGACCGGGGGCTTTCTACGGGGTTGGGTAGGGGGATCGGAACCCTTTGGGGTTGGGGTAGAGGACCTCACGACACTGTTCAAATGGAACTTGTGTATTATAACGACCACAGAGTTTCACCCTCAAATCCTCTTCTAAAATCATCTTTTAAATCATCTTTTAAAATGTCTCTAACTCTTTCGCCGAAATAATTCCCTAAAATAATAATTTGTTCTTAAAAGATATAATAAAGCCTTAAAAGTATTAAAATGGGGGCTCGGGAGCCTTTGGGGCGCTGGGGGCCCTTTGGGAGTCCCGGAGAACCTTTGAGGACCGGGGGCTTCCTACGGGGTTGGGTAGGGGGATCGGAACCCTTTGGGGTTGGGGTAGGGGACCTCACGACGCTGTTAAAATACAACTTGTGTATTATAACGACCACAGAGTTTCACCCCCAAATCCTCTTCTAAAATCTCTTCAAAAATCATCTTTTAAAATGTCTCTAACTGTTTCGCCGAAATAATTCCCTATAATGGCTAAAACGGTTTCGCCCAAATAATCCCTAAACGTAATTTCAGTGAGTTCCTTTTGTTTTTGGCATCTTTGCGCTGATACATTTCAAATTATTTGAAACCCTTTCGTGAATCAATCTCTTCATCGCTAAGATCTAAACATTCGCTTGGAGACAGTTCTCTTTAGAAACAACAAATTAGTTCCCTTTCGTGTCAAATCAATTCTCTTTAGAAACAACAAATTAATTCCCCTTTCATGTCAATCAATCAATCATGACATCATCTGTCATGTGTGATCTAAACTTTGCCTCGGAAACATTCTCTTTGGAAATACATCAAAGACATTAATTAACTTGACGTCATCTGTCAGACATTAATTAACCTTGCCCGGAAACAATTTGATTAATGACTCAATAATCCATGAAAGTGAGAAAGTTCCTGTTTTTCCATTCTCACTGACAAAAACCATAAATTGCTGTTGACATCCATGAAAAACATCAAATAAATTGACCAACACACATAACCATCCAAGAAAACAGACATAAATGTGAGAAAGTTCCTGTTTTTTCATTCTCACTGACAACAAACAGACATAAATTAAGTAAAAAAAAAGTTGTAGGTGGCAGCAGGGGTGTCGTCTCGGAGTATAAGATAGCTCTCTACTTATCTCAGTTTTGACAATATTTTGGAAGAAACTACGGGAAGGAGAAGCTCCTTCCCGTTCTAAGTCAGAATGTATATCCTTTTCGTATTGAGTCAGGAATTAAGTTGTAGTTAAACCAAATCTGGATTTCTCATTTTTGCATCGGATCAGGATGTGGCTTGTTTGAACTTTGAATTGGGCCTTCACTCATGTTTGTACCATTTTAGGATTTACCTCGTTGATGCACCAAGCCGCTGGAGCTCCGTTACTTGAACATAGGTTATTCATCAGGACTTAGCCTGTTTTCACAGTGAGTCAACACTTAGTTCTTTTCACATCAATTCAGGGTGTAGATTGTCTTTGCAGTGAATACAAAATTTAGCTCGTTTTTGTACCCCAAGAAATTACCTTATTTATTATGTCCGGCCGCTGGAGTTCCGTTACTTGAACTTAGGTTATTCGCCAGGACTTAGGCTGTTTTAACAGTGAGTCAACACTTAGATCTTTTCACACCAATTCAGAAGTTAAATATTCTTTGCAGTGAATATGAGCTATGGATCTATTGTGTACCATAAGAAATTATCTTATTGACTACACCAGGCCGCTGAAGTTCCGTTGCTTGAACTTAGCTCATTCGGCAGGACTTAGCTTATTTTTACACTGAGTCAAGACATAGATTAGCTCTTTTCACTCCAATTCAGGATTTAGATTGTCTTTGCAGTGAATACAAGATTTGGATCGTTTTTATAACTCCAGAAATTACCTGACTGCATCAACCCACTGAAGTTCCGTTGCTTGAACTTAGCTTATTCGTCAGCTTGTTTCCACACTGAGTAAAGACCAAAGTTTATAGAATTAGAAATGTCCAGCTAAGGACAATCTAAATCCTGATTCGATGTAAAAAGATGTAAGTCTTGACTCAGTGTGAAAACAAGCTAAGTCCTGGCGAATGAGCTAATTTCAAGTAACGGAGCTACAGTGGCTTGATGCAATCAATTTCATACTCATTCATCAGGACTTAGCTTGTTTTCGCACTGAGTCAAGACTTAGCTCTTTTTGCACTGACTGAGGATCTAGCTCGTCATTGTACCTTGTCGGACTGCCTTGTTTTCGCACCGCCAGATCATAGTCCGCAGCTTGGACTAAGAAAAGAAGGTAAGATTATAGGCAAGATCAGAGAAAAATGCCTTTCTTACGAGTAGCTACAAAAAACACGTCTAACCTCTTATAGAATGTTTAAGTAAAGATTTTCTTATAGTAAAGATGTACAATAACTTAGTTCCATGCTTATGACGCGCAAATACGCAAAAAGTGAAGTCCCACCTTAAAAGAGGTATTATGTTATTCAATTTGAAAAAAAGCATACCGCCAAGAATATGATTTGACTTTTATGAGAAACATTGAAGCAAAGAATATATATATAAAAAAAAACTCTCGCTGACAAATTGGATTCGTTTTGATAAGTCCTTGCGGGCCGTATAGAATTTCATTTCCTTGGGAAAATCTTATCACAAATCCATGTTTATGGTTGACATCTGCAAAGTAGTGACGGCTTAGTCGCAAGAAGGATTGAAAATAAGTCATGACAAAACCATAAACTAAGATAGCGTTTTTTGGCTTGAGGAATTTTGAAAGAATCAAAAGCAAAATGAAACCTGATTTCGTGTCTATTCGGCTGCATGTTCACCTTTCTGCTTATCCCTCTTAAGTATTTTACAATCTTTCTACTTGTTGTAGCTCAGGAGTCAAATGTCTTAGGAACTTAAATTGTATTCAGGGTGACAACAATTTAGAATTGCCTGAGCCGGAGTGTTTTTAAGTTCCCGTTTAGCCGAACTAGCAATTCTACACACACGGCAACACAGTTGACTTATTTTCTTTTTCAAATGGATGAAAAATTTATGAATACCGATTTTCAAGTCTTGTTTCGTTTAGATGATTGATATTTTGTTAGAAAAATGTAGGAATGCTTTAATGGTATTCTAAATAGCTATTAGATAAAGAGAAAAATGAGCTCCTACTTGGGATACATAAGATTGTGGGATTGGTAGGGGAAAGGTATTTGTTCCTGGCAACTGATGATATATGTGAAGCATTTCGTATATTTTAGGTGTTTTTTATGCTTTAATATACAATTTGTATACAATAATACCCGTTTCAAAAATGCCAGTCAATCAAACTTGCAAATAAATGCTTGAATCCAATAGGTTTCACACTGTATACCTTCCTGTACAGAGACAATATCGACGGAAAAAATTTAGTCGCAAGTGGATGAATCAGAAGAAGGTGAAAGAAACGAAGTCATATACACTCGCTTTTAATACTGTTCATCCTCATACCTTAACTGTTATTAACTAAAAAAACAAGTTTTTTTTTAACCGAAAGTAAGAAGCCACATTAAAACTTAAAAAGAACTGAAATTATTCTGTATATGAAAGGGGCTGTCCCCTCCTCAACGCCTCGCTCTTTACGCTAAAGTTTTTATTGTTTTTAAAAACAGAGTTGTGAGAAAGAGTCAAATTTCAGCGTAAAGAGCGAGGCGTTGAGGAGGGAACAGCCCCTTTCATATACGTAGTAATTTCTGTTCGTTTTAAGTTTTAATGTCACTCCTTGCTATCAGTTAAAAAAAATTGTTTTTTTAGTTAATTTCTGAACGTTTCTGAATTAATGCAGCTTTGATTTTGGCTCACCGTACATGAATAATTAAAACGAAATTGGCATATTAATTTTCCCTTTTTTGGCTAATTGGCTTTTTCGAAATTTTGTTCTGACGTATCTTACGAATTAACTTACGTAACGAATTTCTATGTTTGTATATTTTTATTACGTACATTAGGGAGTTCGCTCCCTAGTCAATACCTCGCTCTTTACGCTTATGTTCGAATCACAAACCCCTGAATCACAAAGGCCGGTATATTAGAATAGATTGCTCTTTTGAACGTACTAAAAAACTTTAGCGTAAAGAGCGAGGTATTGACTAGGCGCCGAACCCTTTCATATACTTAATGATTTCTGTTCGTTTTAAGTTTAGATGTTGCTCCTAACTTTCAGTTGAAAAAAGCTTGTTTTTTTTTTAATTTCTGATTGTTTTTAAATAATGCTGGGAAATCTTCATGGAAATGTTCCTTCCCCCAAAGAAATATCCTCCATGGAAAGATCCTTCCCCGTAACCCCTACTCTGACCCCGACCCCCACTAGATAACAATTCATCCTGAAAACACCTGTATACTTCCCAATGACCAATACTATATGTAAACAATGGGCAAAGTTTATTACTTGCAGCCCTTCCCCCGGGAACTGTGGGGGATTAAGTCATCCTCAAAGACATATTAATTAGATTTTCGACTATGCTGAACAAAATAGCTGTCTCAAAATTCTGATTGGGTGACTTTGAGAAAAAAAGGAGCGTGGGAGGGGCCCAAGTTGCCCTCTAATTTTTTGGTCACTTAAAAAAGGGAACTAGAAATTTTAATTTCCTTTCGAATGAGTCCTCTCACGATATTCTAGGACTACTGGATTGATACGATCACCCCTAGGGAAAAAAAAAAAAAAAAACAAAAAAAACACGCATCCGTGATCTCTCTCCTGGCAAAAAATACAAAATTCCCATTTTTCCAGATATGGGCTTGAAACTTCTATACTAGGGTTTTCTGATACGCTGAATCTGATGATGTGATTTTCATTAGAGTTCTATGACTTTTAGGGGTTGTTTTCCCCTTTTTTCGAAAATAAGGCAAATTTTCTCAGGCAGTAACTTTTTATGGGTAAAACTAAACTTGATGAAACTTATATATTTGAAATCAGCATAAAAATTTAATTCTTCTGATGTATCTATTGATATCAAAATTCCGGTTTTTAGAGTTTCGGTAACTATTGAGCCAGGTCGCTCCTTACTTACAGTTCGTTACCACGAACTGTTTGATACTACCAAGGTACGTGAAGCTGTTCACTTGATCGGCCTTTTAATTAACCAACGTCAGCTTTTAATCTTAACTTATTCCTAGCTTTAGATACTTAGTCTTCTTAGCATTAATTTTCAAACCCATTTTAGCACACTTAACTTGCAAAACCTCTAAAACCTTTTAACCACAAGTCCAATTAAACACATCAGTTTTATTTCTGTGCATAGTACCAATCGTTTTAATGTATTTGTCTGGTATGCCATACAAGGATAAGACCTTTTATAAGGCTCTTCTATAGTAATTTCTGTTTGTTTAATACATTAATTATTATATGACTTTATTTCTTCTTGTCTTAGGTATTAATTTATCTATTTATTTTGTTTCAATAAATTTTCTTTAGAAAGTATTTTCTTTTAATAATTTCTGTTCTTTTTTATTAACCTAATTTTATGAATGTTTAATTGTGAAGCTTTTTTCAAGTTCTTAGTTAAGAACTAAAATTTTCAATTGTAATCTAAATATTAGGAAAATTTTGAATATCCAGTCTAATTTTCGATCATTCGAAGTTTCTACAATACATTTTTACTATGGGATTTGGGGTTGATATGGAGGAGGACTTTTGTTTATATAGACCAGCAATTTGGATTATTCCTGGTCTTCTATAAAGTTATTTTTATTTATTTAAATTCGGGTATACTGTAGTATTAAGTTTCATATCATTCCAGAATTAATTTTATAGTAAAGTGTTTACGATAAGAATGTATAATTTCTAAAGTAGAAATATACATCCTTACAGGTTTATCAAAATGACCTGTTTAAAATCCTATGTAACGCAATCGCGCTGCCTAAGTAAAGAACGATGTTGGCACATATTATTATCGAATGAGTTGACGTAGAAACTTTGAAAAGGGCTCATTCGATTGAAAATTGGAATGGCTTGTGCCCTTTTTAATAGTCGAAAGTGATTAGAAGGCAACTAACACCCCTTCCACGCCCACCATTTCCCCAAACACATCCAATCAAAATTTTGAGATAGCCATTTTCTTCAGCGTAGTTGATTTCCAGATAGAAATTATGTTTTTGAGGAGGACACTCCCCCACAGTCCTCAGGACAAGGTTTGTAAGTTATGCCCTGGGGGCATACAAGGTTTTTTATAGAAAATGTCGTCGTGAAAATTTCAAAAAAGGCTCATTCGATTGCAATTCAAAGGGCTAGTGCCCTTTTTAATAGTCGAAAGTGATTGGAGGGCAACTAACCCCCCTCTCATGCCCACCATTTTCCTCAAACAAATCCAATCAAAACTTTGAGATAGCCATTTTGCTCAACGTAGTTGAAAGCTCTGGAGATTTGGTTTTTGAGGATGACCCCCCCCCCCCGCAGCCCTCAGGGTTTTAAGTTATGCCCTGGGGGTATATAAGGTTTTTATAGAAAGTGTTGTCGTAGAAGCTTCAAAAAGGGCTCATTTGATTCGAAATTTAAATGGCTAGTGCCCTTTTTAATAGTCGACAGAGATTGGAAGGCAACTAACACCCCTTCCACGCCCACTATTTATCTAAACACATCCAATAAAAATTTTGATCTAGGCATTTTGTTCAAAGTAGTTGAAAGGTCCGGAAATTATATCTTTGAGAATGACACCGCCCCCCCCCCCACAGCCTTCATGGTAAGGGCTGTAAGTTAGGTCCTGGGGCCATATAAGGTTTTTATTGAAAGCTTTGTCGTAGAAACTTGAAAAAGGACTCATTCGATTGGAAATTCAAAAGGCTAGTGCCCTTTTGAATATTCGAAAGTGATTTAAGGACAACTTACCCCCCTCTCACGCCCACCTTTTCCCCAAGCATATCCAATCAAAAGTTTTAGATTGTCATTTTGTTCAACGTAGTTAAAAGTTTTAGAAATTAGGTCTTTTAGGATGATAATCTCTTCAGAGCCTTCGGGGCAAAGGTTGTAAGTTATGCCCATGTGGGATATAAGGTTTTTAAGGATGAAAATGTTGTAGAAACTTCAAAAAGGGCTCAATCGATTGGAAATTTGTAGGGCTTATGCCTTTTTTAACAGTCGACAGTGATTGGAGAATAACTAACACCCCCTCACACCCACCATTTCCCAAACACATCCAATCAAAATTGTGAGATAGCCATTTTGCTTGACGTAGTTAAAAAGTCTGGATATTATGTTTTTGAGGATGACAGTCCCCCCACAGCCCACAGGGCAAGGGTTGTAAGTTATGCTCTGGGGACATATAATTTTTTTTTTAGAAAGCGTTGTCGTAGAAACTTTAAAAAGGAATCATTCGATTGGAAATTGAAACGGCTAGTGCCCTTTTTAATAGTCGAAAGTGATTGGAGGGCAACTAACCCTCCTCTCACGCCCACCCTTTCCCCTAACACATCCAATCAAAATTTTGAGAAAACCATTTTGTTCAACGTAGTTGAAAGGTCCGGAAACTATGTCTTTGAGGATGACAATACCCTCACAGCCCTCAAGGGAAGGGTTGTAATTTATGTCCCGGGGCATATAAGGTGTTTATAGAAAGTGCTGTCGTAGAAACTCAAAAAAGGCTCATTCTATTTGAAATTGAAAGGGCTAGTACCCCTTTTAATAGTCAAAAGTGACTGGAAGGCCAGACATTTTCATAGGCAGCGCAATCGCGCTGCCTAAGTAAAGAACGATGTTGACACAATGTATTGTTTATTTATTTTTCCATACCAGGGCACTTCATATCGAAGGAGTTGTCGTAGAAACTTCGAAAAGGGCTCATTCGATTGGAAATTGGAGTGGCTAGTGCCCTTTTTAATAGTCGAAAGTGATTGGAGGGCAATTTGCGCCCCCCCCACCCAAACCCATCATTCCCCCAAACACATCCAATCAAAATTTCGAGAGAGACATTTTGTTCAGCGTAGTTGATTTGCAGATAGAAAATATGTTTTGGAGTAGGACAATCCCCCATAACCCTCAGGGCAAGTGTTTTAAGCTATGCCCTGGGGGCATATAAGAACGATGTTGGCACAATGTATTATTTATTATTTTTTTCCTTTAGAGCAGGGCACTTCGAATCGAAGAAGTTGTCGTAAAAACTTCAAAAAGGGTGCAATCAATTGGAAATTGCAGTGGCCTGTGCTCTTTTTAATAGTCGAAAGTGCTTGGAAGGCGACTAACATCCCTTCAACGCCTACCATTTCGTGAAATAAATCCAATCAAAATTTTTAGATAGCCATTTTGTTCAGCATAGTTGATTTCCACATAAAAATTATATTTTTGAGGAGGACACTCCCCACAGCCCTCATGGCAAGGGTTGTAAGTTATGCCCTGGGGACATATGAGGTTTTTATAGAAGGCATTGACGTAGAAACATCAAAAAAGAATCATCGATTTGAAATTCAAAGGGCTAGTGCCCTTTTTATTAGTCGAAAGTGATTGGAGGGCAACTAACCCCCTTCTAACGCCCACCCTTTTCCTAAATACATCCAATCAAAATTTTGTGATAGCCATTTTATTCAACGTAGTTTTAAGCTATGGAAATTAGGTCTTTGAGGATGACAACCCCCCACAGCCCTTAGGGCAAGGGCTGTAAGTTATGCCTTGGGGCCATATAAGGTTTTTATAGAACGCGTTGTCGTAGAAACTTCAACAAAGGCTAGTTCGATTGGAAGTTGAAATGGCTAGTGCCCTTTTTAATGGTCGAAAGTGTTTGGAAGGCAACAAACATCCCTTCCACGCCCACCATTTCCCCGAACAAATCCAATAAAGATTTTGAGATAGCCATTTTGTTCCATGTAGTTCAAAGTTCAGGAAATTTTGAGCAGGACACTCCCCCCACAGTCTTCAGGGCAAGGGTTATAAGTCATGCCTTGGGGGTATATAAGGTTTTTATTGAAATCTTTGTCGTAGAAATTTGAAAAAGGGCTCATTCGATTGGAAATTCAAGGGTCTGGTGCCCTTTTTAATAGTCGAAAGTGATTTGAGTGTCACTAACTCCCCTCTCATGCCCACCTTTTCCCCAAACACATCCAATCAAAATTTTTAGATAGCCATTTGATTCAACGTAGTTGAAAGTTTTGAAATTCGGTCTTTAAGGATGGCAACCCCTCCGCTCTACAGCCCTCAGCGCAAGGGTTTTAAGTTATGCCCTGTGGGCATATAAGGTATATAGAAAGCGTTGTTGTAGAAATTTCAAAAAGGCTCATTCTATTGGAAATTGAAAGGGTTAGTGCCTTTTTAATAGTTGAAAGTGATTGGAGAGCGACTAACGCCCCTCTCACGCCCACCAGTTTCTCAAACATATCCAATAAAGATTTTGAAATAGCCATTTTGTTCAGTGTAGTTGAAAGTTCTGGAAATTATGTCTTTTAGTATGATAACCCCCCCCCCCCCCAGAGCCCTCAGTGCAAGGGTTGTAAGTTATGCCCCAGGGACATATAAGGTTTATATAGAAAGTTGTGTAGAAATTTCAACAAGGGCTAATTTGATTGGAAATTGAAATCGCTTTTTTTAATAGTCGAAAATGAGTGGAGAGTAATTAACCCCCCTCTCACGCCCACCATTTCCCAAAACACATCCAATAAAAATTTTGAGATAACCATTTTGTTCAACGTAGTTGAAAGTTCTGGAAATTATGTATTTATGGATGACAATACCCCTAGAGCCCCCAGGGCAATGGTTGTAAGTTATGCCCTGGGGGCATATAAAGTTTTTTTTTATGGATAGAGTTGTAGTAAAACTTCAAAAGGGGCTCATTCAATTGGAAGTTGAGATGGTTAGTACCCTTTTTAACAGTCGAAAGTGATTGGAGGGTAAATAGCCCCCTCTCACACCCACCATTCCTCCAAACACTTCAAATCAAAATTTTCAGATAGCCATTTTTTTTGAATGTAGTAGAAAGTTCTGGAACTTAGATCTTTGAGAATGACACCCCCTTCAGCCCTCAGGGCAAGGGTTGCAATTTATGCCTAGGGGGCATATAAGGTTTTTTATTGAAAGTGCTGTCGTAGAAACTTCAAAAGGGCTCATTTGATTGGAAATTGAAAGGGCTAGTGCCATTGTTAATAGTTGAAAGTAATTGGAGAGAGACAAATGGCCCTCTCATACCCACCATTTCCCCAAACACATCCAATAGAAAGTTTGAGATAGCCATTTTCTTGAACATTATCGAAAGTTCTTGAAATTAGGTCGTGGAGGATGACAACCATCCTGACAGACCTTAAGATAAGGGCTGTACTTTATGCCCTGGGGGCAAATAAGGTGTTATTAGAAAGCGTTATCGTTTCAAAAACCGCTCATTCAATTGAATATCGAAAGGCCTAGTGCCCTTTTTAATATTCGAAAGTGATTGGAAGGCTTGACGTTTTTATAGTAAAGATCGATTTTGGTACAATGTATTATTTTTCTTCTTGTTGTTATTTAGACTAGGGCACTTCGTATCGAAGGAGTTGTCGTCACTCAAAACGAGCAGAAATTAACATAAACTGGGCTCAAAACCATTATGCCTTCCCAAGGCCAGAACAAAATTTGCACTTTACTGAAAAAAATACAAATGAATGTGCATTGTCAGTTTAATATACATATACATATATTTAGTAATCAAAATTTTAATATTATTTGATTTATTAAAGTTATAAAAGTCAAAACTTTTATATTTTTTTTCATTAAAGTGGAAATTTTGTTCAGGCCTTGGGAAGGCATAGGGATTTTGAACGCAACTTATGTCAATTTCTGCTGGTTTTGAGTTTGACTCGGTTATTTCTTGTAATTTCTGTTCGTTTTTGGTTTCATTTATTTATCAATGCTGATTTGTGGTAGTTTCACGCTTGGTAGATTATTTGATTTCATTTTTGCTAATTTTTGTTTAATGGGGCTCTTTACTTATCTTTGAAAAACTTATTTTATGGAAATTTTTTTTTAATTAATTATAGTAAAGATCGATGGGGGTACAATGTATTATTATTTTTTTTTTGTTTAGACCAGGGCACTTTGTATCGAAGGAGTTTTCGTAAGAACTATGAAAAGGGATCATTCGATTGAAAACAGAAAGGGCCTTTCTAATAGTTAAAAGCGATTGGAGGGCAACTAGTCCCCTTTCAAAGCCCACCTTCCTATTTGCCCATTATGTTTAAAAACTACCTTAAGATTAAATCAAAATGCACTGTGTTAATGCCAATTCCCAATAAGGCGTCCCAGCAGTGGCCCAAGAACGACTGAGGGTATTATGTTCAAACTTTCGGGTCTACTTCTGCTCTTAAAATTTAACCACATCAAAATAGCGTAAGTGTATCCAAGCTATCAAAGAAAGTAAACAGATTTTTGTTTTCGAATGGGATCAAATTTTCTATTTAAGGTCAACTAGAGGAGGTACGAAACTAAATTAAACAATACTATTTGTGTCCAGATTTTTTAAACGGTGTATGTTGTTAAAAATTGCTGAAAATCTTTCTCCCGCATACAAATAGCAGTCTAAACTATAAAGTCTTAAAAAAACGAAAAGATTTAAAGTATCATTTTCTTTTTCCCTGAAAAGATTCCTTTTATTTCCGTTTTATTTCCCTCAAATAAAACGAAAAGAAATTAATCAAAAAAGTTCTTTCCACCAAATAATTTTTTCAAAGAAAATTAAAGAACTCCATTGACAAATGAGTGTGCATTGTCAGTTTAATATACATATACTGATATTTAGTAATCAAAATGTTAATATTATTTGATTTATTAAAATTATAAAAGTAAAAACATTTATATTTTTTCAGTAAAGTGCAAATTATGTTCTGGCCTTGGGAAGGCCTAGGGGTTTTGAGCCCTACTCATGTTAATTTGAACTGGTTTTGAGTTTGACTCGGTTATTTTTTGTAATTCCTGTTCGTTTTTGGTTTAATTTATTCATCGATACTAATTTGTGGTAGTTTCACGCTTGGTAGATTATCTGATTTTATTTTCGCTCATTTTTGGTTTAATGGAGTTCTTTAGTTTTTTTTTTAAACTTATTTTATGGAAAAAGTTTTTTAATTAATTGTAAGAAAAAAATAACTTTGACACGTTTTAAATCTGAATAAAAGATTGAATTTTTCCTTCTTATTCAATTTTCTGAACTTTGAGCGAAAACTAACGATTGCCCGTCTTAGTCTTTTATTGACTTTAAACTGCTGTAGAAAGTTTTGTGGAACAAGTTCCCCAAAAACTTCAAGAAAAAAATTATATTCCCTGAACTACAGCTTAGGGATCAACATTTTCACTTGCATTTCACTTTCCTTACAAAAATTGGATTGCTCCGTTTTCAAATCAAGATGAAACCCCTAAGAAGCAGTAGAATTATAAAACAAAGACCAATCTTTATATAGAAGACAGAAGGCAGCAATTTGTATTAATTGGTATGTTCTGTTGATGGAGCAAATTAGAATTGCAGCACCTAGAGGGAGCCGAGCTGGAACAGTCTCAGTTTTACATACTATTTATAGCATATCATTGGTATCTTTGGTATCATTGGAACAGAGCATTTAATATTAAAAACTGAGTAGAACTGAAAATAACAATAATGTAAATTTATTGCCCACAAAAAGCAAAAACAAAAATGTGGAGTTTTTTATTTTTTCAGATTTTATAGATCGTTTCCTTTTGCTGTTAAATATTCAGAAATATATTTTCCCCGGAGTGAGGTTCAAATAAGGGCACTTACGCAGAAGGGAGGGGCCTTCAGGACTATCCCCTCCTAAATCTTCATATTCTTATAATTCCCTCTATATTTTCCATATAATTTGCCTGTTTTGCTTTTCTTTCAGAATGACACTCCCGGATCCCTTCTCCCCTCCATTATAAAATCCTAAAAGATTTCCAGGACTGAATCGTATTCACATAATATCCAATAGAAAAATATTTTTAAAAGTTTTTTTTTTTTTAACTTAAGTGTTCTGAGACTTCAGAGGGTCTTGAAAATGAAAAATCTTATCACGATCCTGAAAAGCAGAAGACAAATAAAAAGAAGAATACCTTTATGTAGGAGACAGGGGGCAGTGATTTCTGTGAATTGGCATGTTGAGTTGATAAAGTAAGCAGAGATGTAACACCTAGAGTAACTCGAGCCGGAACAGCCTCAGGTCTTATCCAAAATGATATCCATGACATGATAACAATTAAACATGTTGGAACGTATGTATGGAATAAATAATATCCTAGTCGCCGTTTAAAGGTGAATATTATTTCGAGGCAAGTGAAATTTCCTGGAATTATATAAAAATTACTAAAACGAGCACTTAGAAGTTGTCAATTTTAGAGTTTGGACAAGAATATATATGCCGTTGGGCAGGCCGTATATTGTCAAACTTCGCACAAAAATTTACATTCCTTAGAGTAGGCCGTACATGGTAAACGATGTTAGTATTAAAATTAATTTTAAAATGTTGTTCTTTAAAAAAGAACAAGGAATAAATGATCCATAGTTGACTCTAACAAGCAATCTGTCGAGTTTGTAAGCACAAGTTGTAAAATCAAGTTGACTGATGAAATGGCTTGAGTGTAAGTAGAATCATTATGAAAAAAGGGCTTTTCATAAAGCTGGTACACCAGACACGGTAAGGTTTTAAGGAGTTTGTTGATTTTATATATATATATATATATATATATATATATATATATATATATATATATATATATATATATATATATATATATATATATATATATATATATATATATATATATATATATATATATATATATATATATATATATATATATATATATATATATATATATATATATATAATTTATAAAATTTGAAGCAAATCAGTTTAGCTAAATGAAGTTTTAAAATAAATGTCAGAACCACTTTTCTGCAAGGAGAAAGAGTTATTGTCGCACAGTGCCTTTATTCAAGATTAGTCTAAATGAAGAAAGATGAGATTAATTCCCACCTGCCTCCCCCTCACAACTTATTTTTTTTAAAGGATTATTGAAAGTTAAACAATATGTACATTGAAATATGATTTTTAGTCATCCCCCCCCACTCATCCTTCTTCATGCACTGATAAGTAGCTATGCATCACTAAACATTACTTCATGAAGTAACCTGGCAACTTAGTTAAATGAAGCATTTAATTAAAAATCCATATAAACCGTTTATCTTATATGGACAACGTTACTTTTCTGGTTATGATGCGACTTTACTTCCTCTGTAACCGAGAAGTTCAATATACAGTTTCTCCTACTTTTCCATTGAATGAGAATTCTCAGTCAGTAGCAACTTGGTTCTTTTGGGGCAAAATTGTAGTTTGTTGCCACAAAACGGTGCCACTTTGGTGCCACTTTCCGATGGTACAATCTTTGAGGTTATCAAAAATATACTTTAACTTTTAATTCCTTTCGAATAAGCCGTCTCCCAATTTTCTAGGACCATTTGTTAACTACCGTCACCGGTCATCATTCAAGAAACAAAACGGAAAAACAATAAATAAGCCACTGTGATCTTTCTTCTGAAAAAAAAATGTGAAATTCCACATTTTCATACATAAGAGCTTGAAGCCTCTACAGTAGAATTCAGATGCGACAAGCTCAACGTTGTGATTTTCATTAAGATTAAGTTACTTCTGAAGATGCATTTTCCCCTCCCCCTTTTTTCATTATCTCTGACTCGTAGCTTTTGCTGGGTAATATAGAACTTAATAGATTTTTATACATTTGGAACCAGTATAAAAATATCGTTCTTTGATCTTTTCAATATTGACAAAAATTTTTTTTAGAGTTTTAGTTACTATTGGCCCGAGTCCCTCCTTACTTGCAGTTCGTTATTACTGACTGTTTATACTAGGTAAGTGCATTAAAGTGATTGGGGCATAAAGTGTGCATGAGAGTAATATTGCCAAAGCTAAGACTGGAAGCGAGGCTAGTAATTAGTTAGTTTGGAATAAGGACTTAAGTCTGTCTTAAAGTCTGTCAGGACTTTTGAGAGACTTTACCTTAAGAAGCACACAAAAAAATACAGGAGAGCATGATACCGAATGGGATGTTATAGTCTCCTTGACTTAAATTATACTGATCATTTATTGTCCTAGATAAAATGTTAGTGAAATGAGGGAGTTTCTAGAAGTATGAGATCTAGGTTAAAAATTGGTTTGGAAATTAGTGGCGTTGGCATAAAATATCGGTAGCATCGTATGATTATTAGGAAAGGTGGCGGATGCAGTGAAAAAGTAAAAGGTAGAATAGCATAGGTTCAGGGCTTTTTTTACAGTTAAAAAAGTTAGTGAGAAAAAGAATACAAGTCGGTGAACTAAGGTTAGGATATTGGAAGCAACAGTCATAACAGTGGTCAAGCAAGGCCTTATGATGTTGGCACTCCGAAAGCCGAAGAGGAATTGTTAAATGTTTTCCAAAGGAATATTAGACAAGTTTTTATACGTTTTATCGACCGTAAATCAAACAGTAAGCTCTACAAAAAGTATTTTTGGATTCCAATTCAAAGGATAACAATAAATGAGTGGCTAAAAATTTTAAGCCACGTTATATGGATGAAAGATGACAAATTACCGAAGCCTGCGTTTTTTACCTATCCATTTGGCTGCAAATGAAAAGTGAGTCATACCCAAATGAAGAGAAAAGGAGCCATAAGCAGAGAAGGAGCCATACAAGGAGCCATACAAGATATTGAATCCAAATGGAAAGGGTATTGAAATAAACTTTGAATAAACTGGGGTGTAAAATGATCGTGCTTAGCTGAGTTGGACTTAGGGGGCTCGATAGTGCAGTGATTTATAAGGAATAGTTAGCGTGGACTTAGGTTACTCTTCATTACGAAATGTCACAAAGTTTAAAACTAAGGTAAGGAGCCTTCAGAAAACTTGCAATGGTCTTAATATACTATACAATTCATGTATCGCAGTAAGTTCGACCTGTGACCATCAACCTTTGCATTACTAAGGAACGTCAAAAACAGGGAAAACACCTTCCTAGCAATTAGCAACCTTCCCCACACATTGTACCTCATATATTATTTGTCTGTGTAAATCCGTGTAAATAAGTTATTTTTATTTAAAAGGGCTCATAGAGGCTATGTTAAAGAATTAATAGTAATAATCTCTATATATTAATGGTCGTCTATGTACCATCACTTAAAGAATGGATCTCGTCACTTCCTATTCAGCGAACCCATATCGATCGCATAGTTTTCACCTACTTGAGTATTCATTAGAAATTTGAAACGGAATGTAGTTACAAACCTATCAAGCAAGCATGTGCTTGATAGCTTTTGTTAGCTTTTGCTACATTTGTTACATTTTCTAATTAGAAACGAGAAACTTGAGAGTTAGTTCCTCTATTTATAATTTGAAGATTATTTTACGTAAACTTGTTTAGATGCATTTTATAGTTAGTCAGGAACTATTTCGCGCACATAACTAAAACTAATAGATAAGTATTTTTTAGTATTTTATTCCTTTAAAACTTCATTTTATTTCTGATCTGCATAAGACATTCTATCATTTAATTTAAGGATCGAATAAATTAAGTGAGGATATTCAAGATTTTCTCGTTAATTAGTACTACATCTAGCGAAACTTGCCTTAGATTAGCAAAATATTTCTGAGAAAGAGAGCCAAAAATATAATTTTAACTCCAATATACTAAAGAAGATGTTCAATGATACAAGTATACAATCATTTTTAATCTATTCCATGTAAAGTCTTATTCTAGCAAAATAAAGACTGCGGGGCAGTATCGAAAATTCAATACTACGAATTTTGTAGCATCAAATCGTGGCCGTATCGACACTGCGTAGCAGTATCGAGAGGTTAAAAAAAAATGAGGTTCTGATCAAAAAGGTCAAAGAAAAAGATTCTGGATGATCAAAATTATCAAGCTGATATCCCGACATTAGATTCCCCAGGGTCTGAAATTAGAAGACTGCTATCCCAACTCTATATCCCTAAGAGAACTGACAATGTTGCCAAAGACCCAATTTTAGTGAGAACTTTTGGGGCTGCCCAAAGTTCATAATAATTCTGTTCATTACTAGATGTATACTAAACCGTCCACCTTCAGAGATTGTCCATTGGGTATTATTGCACTTATGTTAATACTTCCCTTTCTTCTAGTATTTTGATTCATTTGATTCATTCGTGCTGTTCGCAAAGAAGAGAGTGTAAATGTTAAATTTCATCGTCCGGTAGATGGCTATAATGCCTTTTGGAGTTCCTGTTTATTTTTTTTGCGTGAGAGGCTACGGTCTTTCCTTTATAAAATCACACGGTTAGGTAAGTGTGGTATTATTTTAAAAGATTTCAACTACAGTATAATTAGTATCTTGTCAGTAACTGCTTCTGTTTTAATTGGTATTTTTGACTATTGGCCTAGAAGGCTAACGATAGGACTCGAATTCACTTTCATACACCAATACAGTCAAGTATCTAGCCGTTTTTCTTCTTCAGATATACCCCGTCGTAGTCGTCACCAACTTCAAGCTACCAGACCACCTTTCACTATCCACATCTTTCCTTGTGTATATCCTCAATTTTCTTTCTTTTCACAGCTCTATCAATCCTAGAACCTACTTCTATGGAAACTGGAAAAATATAAGACACGATTTATTCAAAGCCGTTTAAGACTCCACCTACCAAGAAGAAAATCCATTATCTATTCCAGCTACTTTTTAAAAGCCCACAAGCTGATGTAGACGAAATAAACGTTATGCTTAATGTCTATCCTAACCAATTTTCCAATTCCCTGTAACGGGCACAAAAACTCAGTTCGTGTCTCATACGTGTCCATTGGGGTGTCACAAAGCATTAGTCAAACATCTCGAGCCTTGTTAAAGCTTAGGAAAATACCTGTTTTGAGATCAGAAATGACTCCCATATGACTTCCCTTGTATGGGTGGGTTTTTTATGTTCGTCTTTATGTCAAAAGACAGATTGTAAAAATCTTCCCATTTTAGCAAATTAGTTGAAAATACGTCCAAGCAAGATTCTCAGTCCCGAAGTTCGTTCTCGACAAATGATTCTAAGGACCCTACCAAAGCTACCCATATACCTAAAATGTTTCAGATTCCAAATCAAATTCTTATTTTCCTACTGAGTTACCTTTGTCTGATGCTACCCGCTAGTCTGAATTAGAAGAAAAGCTTAATAATTTTCTATCTAGTTGTCCTTCTGACAACTCTGTAGTTTCTGACAACTCACAAGTCTTACGCCTCAAATGTGAGAAGCCTCCAGTATTGATAGGGTAAGTGCTCTTCAAATTTCCATGGTAGCAAGCTACTGGTAAACCATGTTGCTCTTCTCATGCAGATGATTACTGTCCGACAAACTGAAGCCTTTATTCTTTCTTCGTAATTTGCATTCTTACCTCCATTCCGAATTAATCAAATTAACCTCTAGATGCTACTTGTTCAGTTACATATCTATCTAACAGTTACTACCATACTACATTTTCAAACATTTTTGTCACCTTTAACTGACCATATTAACGCAAATTGTTATATTCCACCGTTTCAATTCAGATTCCAACCTTGTTTTGGCTCTAGCCATACTTAGCCTGCCATCACAGACGCATTTATTGACGATGTTACTCAAAAGTCACGTACCTACAGGTCAATATGTACGTAAGACTTCGGATCTTTGATTCACACTGCTATACCACTTCATACCAGAACCGTGGGGTGTTATTCCCTTTTGTTATTCCCTTTTGTATATAAAAGCCTTTCGACATTATGTACTCGTGACTTAAGGTCATAATTAATTATATGTCTCATAATTAATTCTATGTCTAAAGCCGATGGCCTTGCTTCATGGCTACCCAGCCCTGATATTTATTAACGTTTAGAAAGGCTTTGCTGGTATTTTGTCTTTCATTATTGCTGGTCTTTACTTGTCCCGCATCTGCTGGCCAAGCAGTATTCTGAATTTAAGTTTGACTATTCAGCGCAATAGTAAGGTTTTTGTAGCACAATATTCTAAGTAAGCGAAGATTAGTTTCAACTTAAACGCCTGAAAGTCCAAATTTGCTTTTATCAACTCACAGCAATTACCACCAGGGGCAGGGCCTTATCCAGGAATTTTTTGGTGGGTGTTTTATACAAACACCCACCGGGGGGGGGGGGTAACACTAAAAACCTCAAAACGCATAAAATTTTTGTTCATATCCATTTTTTTACGTTTCTACAAGTGAGACAAACATTTTGGGTGGGGGGGAGTTCAACCCCCCTAACCCCCGCTGGATATGGCCTTGATCACTGGACATCCATATTGGGAACTGCAAGATCAAGCCAGCTAATAAAATTACTTATAACACTCTCCGATTTGGTTCGTGGCTAAGGCTCACACGACAAGTTATAATTGCTCACATTGAGCATCGAGTTGACATATCGTTTGCATCTCTGTCACGAATAAGATATACTTTAACCGTTGTCTTATTTCAAAAACTTTATAAATGAATTATCCTATCTCATTGTCTGTAAATTGCACCTTTTTGGAAACTATTTACAGACTTAGGTGAATCCAAGCTTTGTCATATTTTCTTTCGTTTTAAGAACTATTGGTATACATTTAGGACCAGTCCCCATCATAAGGAGGCCTATTAAGGAAACAATTCTTACTTGTTAATATGCAAAATGATCCTAGTTAACATATTTTCCTGGGGAGCACCTTTATCCTCACTATTTTTACTGTTGTACAAATATTTTAAAGAAAATTTTAAAAAATAAACATAATTGACTGCATTTATCCGTTTTAAAATATTTTATATATGAAAGTTAAACAGCATCACTACCATCTATCAAAATGATACAAATAGGCTAATGTGAATAAATTTAGTTTAGGTTTGATTAAGTTACCTAGGTGGCTCTTGGGTGTTCGTTTAAAATAATTTTCAAGGCTTGAAATAATGAGAAAATATTGAAAATGTGGTTGTAAGACTGGAAAAACAAGGAAAATAGTCAGGATAGTGGTTCTCCCCCAGGGAAATATGATAACTAGGATAATTTTGCATATTATGAAGTAAGAATTGCTTTTTTCAACATGTCTCCTTATGATGGGAACTGGTCGTATGTTTATACCTATCTATTTTCTACCTTGCCCTACATAGGCCCGAAATTATTTTTATCTTATTAAAAAAAAATTAACATTGTCGACCCCATTAGTGCAGTGGGAAAAAATATTCTATTGACAATTTCTATCGATTCTCAATACGATTTCAATATTTGGACTAACAGTACCAACACGGTAATCTACTCAACTCTTTAGTTTTTGGCTTTCCTTTTGCTCTTTTCTTCATTTGTAGCTCCGTTTTTCTATCTTTTGTGTGACACGTTATCAAATTAATAAACAAAGAAATACACATTCGTAATAAGAAATTTATGAAACGGCTATTATTTATAGTTAAGTGCTGAAATTTCTGTTAGGAGATCCAAGATTTGTTGATGACGCAATTTTCATATAGATTGGATCTTCTCCTTTTAAAATTATGGATTTTTACTGTTAATAAATATTGATGGGCACTTTTAATTTTAT